>NC_054702.1:21808187-22118187 GCF_016097555.1 Gigantopelta aegis
GATTTCCATCGTGTAGTTTTTCATTGGTTGTATGCATTGGTGACCTGGTCATCACCTAGGAGCAGCCAGTCGTATGTCTTGAAATTGTTAACACACGCACATGTGTTAACAACCATGTGTAACCAAAAATATCGCATGGGGTTCTCACCAACGGGTGTGTAAGAAAAATAGTTAATTAATAAAACAAAACATTAACATTTTTAGAAAACGCAATCCAAGGAAAACATAATCCACAAACTGCACCTCCCAAAATTGCTATAATTCCAATAATAAACTGACGAACACAACTTTAGTAGTTTCACCTGCAAAAAGACAAGGGAAATGAATATACACTATATGAAAGAAAGAAAGAAAGAAAGAAAGAAATGTTTTATTTAACACGCACTTAACACATTGTATTTACGGTTATATGGCGTCAGACATATGGTTAAGGGCCACACATATATTGAGAGTGGAAACCCACTGTCGCCACTTCATGGGCTACTCTTTTTCGATTAGCAATATATGAAATTATACTTTATGAAATCTAATGCTATAAATATTATTTTAAACTTTTATTTTTAAGGTTGTCAAAATGTTGTAGAAACCCATCTGTAACATTCTATGATACACATGTAGCTATTTTCTAAATTAGTTTAGAACTTAAGTTAATATGTCATATCATAAAAACACTTTTATAAATATAATATGATTTTTTTAAACATCTGTTTTGCGATATTAATAACAATAATTATGTTTGAAGAATATTGTATTAAAGTTTGACAGGTGTTTTTTCCATCATTAATTTATTATAATACCCGTTTCAGTTAATTCTCAGTAATAGTTGTATTTTGCTTACGTTTGTTATCAGTAAACTTATACGGTCTAATTAATGTTTTAAATATACTTCTGTTTAACCATCTTTGGTACAATTTAATAACATTAATCTGTACCACGTTAAAATTGTAAATACATGAAACAAAAATAGTCATAGGTCTTAGTTTTCTATTTTCTGCACGAAAACCTCTCAAAGCGAATGCGTGTGTGTATTACACTAACAAAACTGGACCTGCCGATAGTTTGATTATGAACGCACGAAACTTCCCCAACAAAAGCTTTTAAGCCGTCAGCGGCATGCCAGCGTCGAATCTTTTTGATCGGGTTTATGTCTGCCACGCCACCACGCATGCGCCAGGCTTGTTTCATTGAGGTAAATAAATCGGACATGGCAGAAGGTATCGGAGACTTTACGAGATGGACTACTCGGTTGTAGCAGCGAGTTTGGCGGCTCTGGGTCTCTACCTCAACACACTCCGTGCCGACTTCGCCTACGACGACAGGTAAGCGGCATTAATCACGACGTCAGTGGTGAAATAGCGCGTGCGCCGCGCGGACGCTTGCACGTTGTCCCGTGCCCCCAATGTCGGCGAAGATTAAAGCGGAGTCAGGTGTGAAACTCGCGCCTCTGTTGTCGGTTGGTGATGGTGGGAGGGGAGGGCTATAATATGGGGGAGGGTGATTATTTCGTGTTCGCGGTGGGACATCGTTGTTATATGAGGGATCGAGTGGCCGGGATCAGAGTGTATTGAGTTTTTATTGCCTGGTTGTCGTTTGTGACGATTCGTAAAGTTGTAAAACAGGGTGTTTTATTAGATAATGCTGCAGGTTAATACCATGTAGCTTACAGGTAACAGGTGTAAGCCGAAGTAATATTGGTATTTACATAATACTCATAAAGTTTTAAATAAAGTATATTTCAGACTGTTCGTTGAAATCAATACATTTAATTGATTAGCATTGAATGTTAAAGTTCCTCAATACAAAATAAATAAATAAATTTAAAAAAACATACAACTAAAATTAATAATAATAAATAATAATAATAGAAAACAAATAATATTAATTTAAAATAATTTAAACATAATAATATATTAAAAATAAATAATAATTTATAAAACAAATAATAAAATAAATAATAACACAAACATTTTTTAAATTGCTATTACACAATGTAAAATGGTTATAATCTATGGATCAACATTTCAAAATCTTAAGTAACTAGAGTAGAACTTGGTTCGCATGATTTTCACCTAGGTAACCGATCATTTGGTTACATGAATTCTATTTAACTTGGTGAATAAAATTCTGATAATCCTGAAAGTTTGTAACTTTCAGTTTATAGTTCATAATGTAACCAACTGGCAGATTGCCTTAATTTAAAGTTGGCTGCCGTCATATACGGTAGTCTACCGTAATATGCTGGACTCTGGTTGAAATACTAACTGTAATAGAAAATGTTTTGTTAGGAAACATTAGAGTTTCCACCATTTCCTGACTGAATGGTAAAACAGGCCGTCTGATTTCATGGAAACAGTTGTTTCTGGTGGTACCGTGTCGGTAAAATCATGGAACCAAAATTTCGTTTCCCATGATTATTATGTCGAGTACGACTATTCAACAAAAATAATATACATATAATTTTTTTTTTTAAAGTTTCTGATGGGTTCCCATGATCACAAGACATGGAACCGAAAAAGTGTTTCCTATCAAATTTGAAATCCTATGGCCTGTAAAATAAATAATTTTTTCACTTCCAAGGCAAGTCGAATCATATTAGGTTATTTGTTATTGTATTTGTATAGCTCTGTGAAATTATAACTTCATTTACTTTATCAGATATTACTAATGGAAAAATGTAGTGGGTTTTTTCTCTCAGACTATATGTCAAAATTACCATATGTTTGACCTCCAATAGCCGATGATTAATTAATCAATGTGCTCTAGTGGTGTTGTTAAACAAAACAAAGTTTAATAAGATATTTTCACTCTACGATGTATATCTTTAGAACTGGATTAGTATGTGTACATGAATCTGTAGGGAGACTGGATTAAGTATTAACTTATTAGCAAATAATTATTATACAAAGTACTAATTATTCTTATGAATATATGTGCATGGACTGAATACTTCAAGTAAACAATCTTTGATTAATTAACATTTATTAATAAACAATAATCTTAGATTGATTACCCAATACAAAACCTGATGCAGTCGTGACTGGTAGAATGAATAAATGAATGTTTAATGACACCCCAGCACGTCATGACTGACAGAGACTACAAGTGCATTATACATCAGTCCTTGGTTTTTGAAAATTACAGGCGAGTGGAAAATCGCACACCTCAATATGCTAAGGCAAGTGAAAAATCACTCTCCAAAATAAATAAAATAGGCAGTGTAGCTCCGATTGGATTTTGACTGGTACGTATACAAAATTGTCTATTAAACTAGTATTTCCCGATTTGTTCAACAAAAAGAAATACCAGTTTAACGACTGCATGGAAGCCACTGCCATGTTTTTAATTTTTTATTGTTTTAATAAAAGGACCTTCCTATCAGCTAAATGAGCTATGGAAACTTGATTTTTGTTAACAGATATACCCATCTATGTTACGTGCGCCGTTTGTTGAGTGTAACGTACACTGTTTTTTACCCTCGTCAGGCTGAAATTACGTGCGCTGTATGAGCGCAATTGCACCCTTGCACCTTAAAAAGCAAGGTCTGATACATGTATAGAGTCTACATATATGGTAACCTACATGTAAACCCGCTCTTGATCAAATTGTTTTAAGTGATCAGAAATGTGTTACTGACAATTGTAATATTCTCTTTAATTAAATTGCAGGTGTTACGAGTAAAACATGCTGTGGGTTTACAGTTTTTAGATATTTGTTTTAGCACCCATTAGTAGATATTTTGTTAATGTTGAGGTTTTATTCAACATTCATCCATCCATCCTTCCATCTATCCATCATTTATCTACATGTATTCACCCATCCGTCTAACCATTCATACATCCATCCATAGAACCAACCAACATTCCGTCCGTCTGTCCATCCATCCATCCATACAACCAACCAACATTACATCCATCCATCCATCCATCCATCCATCCATCCATCCATCCATCCATCCATTATTCCACTAGGCTGTATATATATACATGTAGGTTTGAACACAGCAGCGAAGTGCAGGTGGGAATGTGTCTATAAATAACGGGTTATACTGGCACCGTAAGGCAGCACATCCTACATGTTATTTAGCAGGAACTAGAGGTGCACCTAGGTCAGTGTTGTAACAGGTGTGACATCAGCAGATAAGTTAATTGGCCTCACGTTAATCACGTACATGGTTTTCAAGTCGAGGGATTTCCTCCAATAATAAGTTACTTTAGGTTGCTAATTGAATCACACGTAGAAAGGAGATTGATTATTAACATGTAGCTCATTAGGAATATATAACAGCATCTAATAAGGTCACTACACGGACATTATACCAGCCTCGATAGTGTAGTGGTTAAGTCATTAGACTTTGAGGACAGGTAGGTACTGGGTTCACATCTCAGTACTGGCTTCATGTACAGTGTATGCAGTTTTTGTCATCCTTAAGTTTATGAGTTTTAATTTCAGAACATAAGAATTCCGATAGCTATCAATATGCAATTTTAGTCATTAAAAACAATCTTTCAGTTGGTAAATATTACAATGTCGAAAAAAGCAGAATTGTTTCTTTAAAACAAAGAGAGCTTCAGGTTATTACAAAGATAGCTGATTTTATGTCCAGGACCAACAATTACATGTATGCCTGCCCCACCACCAAGACTTACACTGGGGAAAATATTGTTTCAGCCACATTTTCGGATATGTAGAGTGTTTTCTTGGGAAATATATTAAAAATGGCTAGTTTAAACAAAATCTTATTTGCTAATTTTAAATGTTGTCAGTGCTAGCTCTGGGTGTGCAGAAAAATTTGTCAGGTTATCTATTAAATTAAAAAATTGCAGAAACCCACCATTATTTTCCAACACAACATCAATCATAACATGACATTATTTCGCCAAACTAAAATAAAATTTGCATATTGTTTTTAAAATTTACAATTAGCAAATTTGGTGAATGGCAAAACATACCCTGGTTCTATCAACTTTGTATAAAAATTACACCTAGCTAATTTGGCTATGGGCAGGGTGAGCCCTGTCATCCCACAAACACCATTCCCCCTCCCCCACATACATCACATTACCCAGTGACAGCCAAAAAACGCCTCTGCTTAATTATTGACAGCATTAGGACTCTGGCTCGGCCATCTTGAATGAACCTGTACCGTCACACATTTCAATGTGGTGTTCACCTTCTGGACAGAGTGTGAGTTCAACAGGTGCACGGTCTGACTCCCAGATTTACCAGCACAATCGAAAAGACAAACACTCGCTGACGCTGTCCATACACATATTGAAAAGAAAAGTTGCGAGGCAGTCTCTCATACAATGTGTCCATACTAATGTTGTTCTGAGGTGTCGACCATTCTCCACTGTTTTTATAGGCATTCACCCATGATAAACCACACACAAGGCTTTAATCTTATCATAACCTGTCCAGGTAGACAGGGCTACCTATATTGTAATCTTGACAGTAGTCGTTTCGGGTGGGTGTGGGAGTTTTCGATTTTAGTAATTATTATAAGTCTTTGCCTAAATTGTATTATTGTTTGTTTTTTGGAAGGGGTGGGGTAGGTTTTTTTTACTTTCTTTTTTTTTGGAGTTGGGGGGGGGGGGACATTACAATACCAGAAAAGCAGAATGTTTTTGTTTTTTGAGTATTTTGATTTATTTAGTTTTTAAATTATTTTAAAATTATTATTATTAATATTTTTTTTAAAAATATAAATACAGGATATCTGGTTATATCTGTGGGTAGGTGTGGTTTTGGGTTCTGTTTACTTAAATCTTTATTTTTAATTGTTCTTGGTGTTTTATAAATAAAAATTATATGTAGTGTTTTTCCTAGCTTGTTTTATCATGGTGCAGCACCATGCCTCAATAGTCTAGCACCATCTTGCCTTAATCAGCACCATGCTGCCCTGAGATTAAACAAGCCTTTTTCAGTAATTAATTCTAAAATTTCCTTTATAACACACCCAAAAAGGTATTATTAATTAATAAAATATGCCTTTTATATCTTTTGCCATCATTTATTAAAGCAATCACACAGATTACATTAATATTTATTTCAATTATTTTTTGTGTAATTTTAATGAAAAACAAGTGCCCCGAAAATGAAAAAAATGCCCCCAAAATGTTTGGTCTAACATGCCTTGCCTAATTTCTAGGGAAATCACTAAAATATACACGGAACCTGTTATTTTTTCTGTTACGTTATTGTAACAGTCACTGTGGGTTTGTGTTTATTTAGTTATGTTTACTTGATGACTTTTTTTTTAAATTGTTCTCCTCAGTGCTTTATAAATATACACGGTATGCATTCTTTTTTCTGCCAGTCATTGTAACAGTCACTGTAGATTTGTGTGGATTTTGGTTCTGTTTACTTAATGTATCTTTGTTTAAATTGTTACTGGGTACATTCTCTAAACCTGTTCTACTCTGTTAGTAATAGTAACATGAGCATTGGGTGTGGTTATTTGTTCTGCTTGGTTACTGAAACATCTATCCTTCCAAGGTAAAAATTAACTTATTTGTACTCTGATAGTCTCCTAGTACATGTATGTTCATTTAGGTCAAGGTTTAAAAGGGAGGGACGTAGCCCAGTGGTAAACTGCTCATTTGATGCACAGTCAGTCTTAGGATTGATCTCTGTCAGTGAGCCCATTGGACTATTTCTTGTTCTAGCCAGTGCACAACCACTTGTATATCAAAGGCTGCAGTATGTGCTATCCTGTCTATAGGTTTGTGCATATAATATAAAAGATTCCTTGCTACTAATGAACAAATGTTGCTGGTTTCCTCTCTAAGACCATATATCATAATTACCAAATAGTTGACATCCAGTAGCCGATGATTACTAAATCGGTGTGCTCTAGTGGTGTTATTAAACAAAACAAACTATTGAATACAGTTTGATCTATAGTACACTGCATATATAGAAGACACCAACAGGGGTTCAGAATTTTCAAAAATTTCACTTGTCAGTGGGCAAGTACTGATCACATATTAATGTACTTGCCCCACATTAATATATATTTTTAAAGCAGTTCAGCTGTGATTTGTTTTTGTTTGCTACAGTTCCCAATAAACAGTGCTTTACATAATATCAACTCTTCCAAAACTAATTTTTATGAATATCTCCAACAACCAAAAAAAAACTTTTATTTTTTTATTTTTTTTATTTTTTAATATAAAGCAGTTGAGTTGTGATTTGTTTTTGTTTGGTAAAATCCCAAATAAAGAGTTTCTTTACATAATATCAACATTTACAAAACACATTTTCATGAATATCTCCAACATCAGTTGTAAAAATAATATTGCCACAGGGCATATGCATTTAACGAAGTTATTTGTCTGACATGAAAATTTCACTTGCAAGCCCCAGGCATCAGGCAATGGAAGTTAAACATGTTACCATTTTTGTCACATTTGTAATTATAAATATGCCGCATCCTATTAATGATGTTCTTATAATATCTAGATTGTAATCAAACATTTATTATTGATTGAGTTCTAGCTTAGTGATTGTCATGGAAAATGTTAACTGTAATTATTCCTACAGTCCTACAGTCTAAATGGTGAAATCTGTAAGACGTCTGATGGGTTGTGGTTTGTTTTCATGCACACATAAAGAAAACAGATTCCTGGGCTTCTTGATTATGGTAGCCCCATTCCCATGGCTAGTGATATTCAATGTTGGGCTAGTAAATAACTACTATTGCCTTGCCCGACAGCTAGTGAAAAAAGGCTGTCAGATGCTGCATTTAAGTCTATTTTGTAAATATTATGAATATGCTGCCCTCACCCCTGCCCCTTAATCTTGAAAGTTTTTAATCTCTTTAGGTAACATATACGATTATTACAATTAGTAAAATTGTATTAAGTAAAGTAGGGCTAGTGAATTTTTAATCATGGCTAGTAAAAAAAATTAATCACTGATCCCATGGCTAGTGGATTTGGTAAAAATTCTAGAAGCCCTGAGATACTGACTTAATATTAAAACAAACATTTATGAAATTTGTATGCTGTATTTTATAGGTCATAGTGAACTCAACAATAAGTGCAGAGTCATATTAATTTCTTTTCCGAAGATCATAATATACTGTAACCATTTGTATTTATTGAAAGATGATCATTTGGTGCATATTGACTCATATAACTGATAATTGATAATAAACTTACATAGTGTTTTCCCTAGCTTGTTTTAACATGGTGCAGCACCATGCCTCAATAGTCTACCTCCATCTTGCCTCAATCAGCACCATGCTGCCCTGAGATTAAACCAGCCTTTTTCACTAATTAATTCTAAAATTGCCTATAAAACACCCAAAAAGGTATTATTAATTAATAAAATATGCCTTTTATATCTTTTGCCATTTATTTATTAAAGCAAGCACATAAATTACATTAATGTTTAATTTAATTAAAAAATTTTTTTTAATGAAAAACAAGTGCCCCGAAAATGGTGAAAATGCCCCAAAAGTGTTTGGTCTACCATGCCTTGC
The DNA here is from genome assembly GCF_016097555.1 of Gigantopelta aegis. Taxonomy (NCBI): domain Eukaryota; kingdom Metazoa; phylum Mollusca; class Gastropoda; order Neomphalida; family Peltospiridae; genus Gigantopelta; species Gigantopelta aegis. The sequence goes on from NC_054702.1 coordinate 21,816,673, forward strand.
CTAATTTCTAGGGAAATCACTATTACATGTACAACCAATTTATTGCCAAAAGGTGGGTTGGTACCAGACCAGTTTTCCAAATTCATGTCTGGTATAATTATGTGTGTTTTCACAACTGAGACAATTCAAGCCTTTATTATGGAGTGCTCAGAACAAGGCAACAAAGATAATAATTTCTAACTATATTTCAGTTTTAAAATGTTTCTGCAGAATGCTCAATATAGCAATTTTAAGCCTGCCTGCAGCAATTTTAAACCAATAACTTCTACAGCAAATATAAAAAACAATAATTATTCCTTCAACTCGTGGCAATAAATTTTATCCAGCAGCAAAACTCTGCCATGTGTAAATCCCCTGATCTATGGCAATTGATACTGCAGCAATTGCAATTGGCGTCAGTGCCATCAATAAGTTCAAGCTCCGTTAGAATATTATTGAACATTTTGTATCTAAAGTGTTTTTGGTCGTCTTTATATATGTAATAGCTCAAATTTGAACCCTGGGGCGGACATGCTCGAAACCCTCGTGGTATATGAGCATGTTAAAATATTATCGGATCGGATCAAATTTGATTTTATGTCTGTCTGTACATATTATTTGTACATATACTATAGAAAGTTATTGGGAAGTAAAATCCAGTTTGAGCTTCTACTAAATATTAGCATGACCAGGAACTTGTACATAGGGCAGGATTTAGCTCAGTCGGTTGAGTGCTCGTTGAGGTGCTTGCATCACAGGATCGAACCACCTTGGTGGGTCTATTCACCTTATTGATTTTTTGTTTCATTCCATCCAGTACACCACAACAGGTCAAAGGCTATGGTATGTGCTTTCCTGTCACTGGAACAGTGCACATAAAAGATCCGTTGCTGCATTAGGAAAAATGTAGCGGGTTTCCTCTGATGATTGCGTGTTAGAATTACCAATTGTTTGAAATCCAATAGTCGTGATTAAGTAATCAATGTGCTCTAGTGGTATCGTTAAAACAATTATTTTAGGAACATGTGCTTAGACCAGATATATACAAATGTACATGTAATAGACACCGAGTTTCAAAACCTTTAGATGTGAAAAAAGGTGTACCTTTTAAGAACGCTCTCTATTAACTGAAATTTTTTTACAATGGCTAATGTACAAGTCAAGAACGTTGCTTTAAATATTTTTAATGCTGGTTTGATATACATAATGCCCAGTAATAGTTCCGCACAGCTGCAGGTAGGCAATGCAATACAGGGTACACCTGCAGGTTATATTACAAGATGTAACATTCCATCACTGATATTCATGAACCCACTTGTATGTACCTACATGTTGTTACAAATGTGTAAGACAAAAACAGACTTTGTAAATTTAAATCCATAATGTACATGTGTGTGTGTGTATATATATATATATATATATATATATATATATATATACTCTTCAAAAAAAGAAACGCAAAAGGGTACAAATGGGTTATAACTCTGATTTTATGTTTCCTACCGGTTCATGCTTTGTGAATATAAGGTCATTGCATGTCCCAAACACATTCCCACGGTTACATTCGATAAAACGCAGCTACTGTACAATAAAGTTCCAAAATGTGAATATTCGCAAAAACGCAGCCACGTGCAAACCATGTCACCACTGCACGTGCGTTGTCTGCACGTGCAACATGAACACCGACAGTATAAAAGTGCAGGGTGTTCGCTTGCCTGGCCTCTGTATCTGGCCGACAGTTGACAATCCAGGACATGCCACGTCTCAGTGAACCGCAGAGAAACAATGCCATCGGCCGACTAGACGCAGGCGAATCCAGAACGGCCGTTGCCAGGGCATTCCATGTGTCCCAAGCACCATCTCCAGACTGTGGGACCGTTACCAGCAACATGGATCAACACGTGACCTCACTAGATCCGGTCGACCACGGGTCACTACCCCCGGGCAGGACCGCTACATCCGGGTACGCCACCTTCGGGAACGATTGACTACTGCCACCTCCACAGCCGCAGCAATACCAGGTTTGCGCAGGATATCCGACCAGACCGTACGGAACCGCCTACGTGAGGTAGGAATTCGTGCCAGACGTCCAGTTCGAGGTGTCATCTTAACACCACAACACCGTCGACTCCGACTGCAGTGGTGCCAGATTCATCGACAATGGCCTCAACTGCGATGGAGACAGGTGTGGTTCAGTGACGAGTCCCGATTTCTGCTCCGACGTCATGATGGAAGATGTCGCGTGTATAGGCGTCGTGGTGAACGTTATGCGGCAAACTGCGTGCAGGAAGTGGACAGATTTGGCAGGGGTAGTGTCATGGTGTGGGCAGCCATCTCACACACTGGCAGAACTGACCTGGTCCACGTGCAGGGCAACCTGAATGCACAGGGCTACATTGACCAGATCCACGGCCACACATCGTTCCAGTTATGGCCAACGCCAACGCAGTGTTCCAACATGACAACGCCAGGCCTCACACAGCACGTCTCACAACGGCTTTCCTACAGAACAACAACATTAATGTCCTTCCTTGGCCATCGATATCACCGGATTTGAACCCAATTGAGCATCTATGGGACGAGTTGGACCGACGCCTCCGACAGCGACAACCACAGCCCCAGACCCTGCCCGAGCTGGCAGCAGCCTTGCAGGCCGAGTGGGCCACCATCCCCCGGGACATCATCCGTACTCTGGTTGCTTCAATGGGCAGGCGGTGCCAGGCAGTTGTCAACACACGCGGAGGCCACACCCGGTATTGACTCCAGATGACCTTGACCTTGGTGGTGTGTCCTATCACTTACTCACAATGGACTAGAGTGAATTGTGAACAATCCTGCAACATTTGGTAATTATCGGACTCACCATTCAATAATTAAATCCAAATGTTACGACAATGTGGTTTTGCGTTTCTTCTTTTGAAGAGTATATATATATATATATATATATATATATATATATATATATATTAACTAAATCAATTTCCAAATGTGTTTAGTGACATAAAATAAAGATAAAATGTAGACTTGTCGAGATGAAACACACCTTTTTTTTTATCACTTAATATATTTAATAGAAAAGCCCACCTGATTATAGACAGTGGGTTTTAAATTTATGATACACCTAAATCATAATGATAATCGCTTTGCCACGGGGAGTGCTTTGATGATAGACAGTTTTAAAATATGAATATAAAATAGTGTTGGTAAGGCATGGTAGACTTTAGTTTTGGAGCATTTTTATCATTTTCAGGACACTTTTATTTTCATTAAAGACAAAAACAATTAATAAAAATAAAAATAAATGTAATTATTGTGCTTGTTTTAATAAATGATTGATAAACTATATAATAGGTATATTTTATTAATTAATACAAATGTAATACATTTTATGAGTGGGGTTTTTTAAGACAATTTTAGAATTAATTATTGAAAAAGGCTTGTTAATCTTAGGACAGCATTGCACTAAATAAGGCAAGACACCGCTAGATGGTGCTAGACTAGTGAGGCATGGTGCTGCACCATGCTAAAACAAGCTAAGAAAAGAAAAACCTATAAAACATAGCAGAACAGCTTCCTGCAGGCCTGCCCAATGTCCCAGTGTGTCTGTGTAGATTAAGTACATGTTGTACTACAGTGGTCTGTCTGAGGATCATGTTTGCTGGTTCTGATCCTATCTGATGTTGACAGGTACAACTGTACAAGTAGAAGCTTGCCTTCTCTCAGATCCGAGCACCAATCTCTTTATCTGACAGCAGACACTTGGTGTGTCACGTTTGTTATACCAGGAACCAGCTCTTGACCGATAGACTGGATAATTGGCCATTATAACCATAAATCTATATTATATGTACTGCTACTTAATGAACAGGTATTGTACAATGTAAACATGTCATGCATATATGTGCACGTTTCCTTTAATGCACTGGAAACTGGATTTGAAAAGATGCAGGATCATCATTAAGTGATTGGAATAAAATAAAAATAATAAATGACTAAATGAAGGAAGGAAATTTTTTATTTAACAACGTGCTCAACACATTTTATTTATGGTTATATGGCGTCAGACATATGGTTAAGAACCACACAGATATTGAAAGAGGAAACCCACTGTTGCCACTTTATGGGCTACTCTTTTTGATTAGCAGCAAGGGATCTTTTATAGGCACCATCCCACAGACAATAATACATACCACGGCCTTTGTTACACCAGTTATGGAGCACTGGCTGGAACGATAATTACTAAATGAAAAACAATATAGGTCCTTTGGAATCTGTAGGGTTGGGAGGGAGGGCCTGGGTCCCCACAATTTGAGTCTGAAAACCTTTATTTTTTTCTTCTACTATATGTATAATCCACTATAATATGTAACACCCCCCACCCCACCCCTGCACACACACTTTTTAGTGGCCTGAAGTATGAGTGTATTGATGGCTTAAAATGTTTTTTGTCTCCACTGGGTGATGGATTAAAAACTATAATTATATTTTTATATTTTTATATTTTTCCTTTTTCCTTTTTCACTATAGTCAGTATAATAAGCTATATATATAAAGCTTCACAGCTGCTATATCAATGGCTGTGGTATGTGCTGTCATGTATATGGTAATTAGCATATAAAAGACACTGCTAATGGAAAAATATAGTTGGATTTTCTCTGAAGACTTAGACTGTCTGACACTCAATAGCTGATGATTGATGGTGTTGTTAAACAAAACAAACCATAACTTTAACACCAAATAGTCATCGCTTTAAAATGGGCTGAGGTGTCATTAAACACACATTTCTTTCCTTTTCCTTTAATAGTCACAGATTAAAGTACAGTGAAACCTCTCAAAACCGGACCCTCTGTAAACCGGAATTCCCTCAAAACTGGACATTTTCCATGATCCCTTTTTAAATATATGTACAGAAGAGAACCTCTCTAAACCAGATACCTCTTTAACCTGACTTTTTGCTTGGTTCCCAGAGTGTCCGGTTTAGAGGAGTTTCACTGTACATATAAACTGACATATTCCATTTAACAAACATTCATGCTGACCAATATGTCTGTGTTGTTAAACATTCCACACCCTATGATTGTACAGGACAAAATAATATTTCAGGTGACATTTTCCCCATAACAATAGATGTATAAACACAGGTGCAGAGTGAAAAATTCTTGCATGTGTATTTATTTACAAACATGTATATTGACAAATGGTGTGGGCACAGGTAATTCCTGCAGTGTACATGTGTGTGAGTGTGGCCATGGTCGTTATGTTTGGTGTCGTGGAGTGACTTGTTTGGATGCTTGGCAAACCATACAGGTTTCCCTGCCAACTGACTGATTGACTGTGGTGGTATGTTGCCTGGTGTGCTGCTTTCTGTTTGTCTCTCTATCTCCGTTCTTTTGTAACCTGGAGTGGGACGTAACCCAGTGGTCAAGCACTCACCTGATGTGCGGTCGGTCTAGGATCGATCCCATTGATGGCCCATTGAGCTATTTCTCACTCCAGCCAGTGCACCATGCATGACTGGTATATCAGTGGCTGTGGTATGTGCTATCCTGTCTATAGGATAGTGCATATAAAAAATCCTTTGCTTGTTACTAATGAAAAAATGTAGCAAGTTTCCTCTCTAAGACTATATGTCAGAATTACCAAATGTTTGACATCCAATAGCCAATGATTAATAAATCAATGTGCTCTAGTGGCGTTGTTAAACAAAACAAACTTCTTCTCTATCTGGGTTCTTCTGTAACCTGGAGTGGGACATATCCCAGTGGTCAAGCGCTCAACCTGAAGTGTGATCGGTCAACAATCCATCCTCATCAGTTGACCCCCATGGCTATTTCTCATTCCAGTCAGTGCTCCACAACTGGTGTAACAAAGGACATGGTATGTACTATCCTGTATGTGGGATACTGCATATAAAAGATTCCTTGCTGTTAAGCGGAAAGAGTTACCCATTGCATTGGAGCAGCAGATATCCTCCTGTGACCTTAACCATAAATCTGATGCCATATAACCATAATTAAAATGGGTTGAGTGTGTCGTTAAATAAAAACAGTCCTTCCTTCCTTCTTTATTCTGTAACCTATAAACATGCCTGTCTATCAGCTGCCGGGGGGTGAGGGGATTTGACCATTCTTTGGTATAGTGGTTACGCTATTGGCATTAGGCTTGCAATTAAGCCCCAAAATTTATTTTGTGGATTGGAAAGCAAACCATGCTTTTGTACACTTTAATTTGGAGGCAAATTCTATAGAAACTAAGAATCAGTCATTAGTCTCAAAATTAGACTTATTAGATTTATATGTATTTTAACCTTTTTCTGCAGCAGTGCATGCAGAAAGACTAAAACATGTATATTATCAAACACACCCTCCCCCCTTACTTCCTGGTATGTACAATATTGTTATTTTTAGGTGATCCAGCATTCATCATGGCCTTTATATTTCTCCAATACTGTATACAGAAAAACCACAAGGTACATCTTATTGTAACCTGAATGTGAGCCTAGCTATGTACCACCGTGTTTATGTATGAATGATTATGTACTCACATGTAGGGCTGTGTTATGATAAGACGTCAATAGATGTCGGTCATCACCACGGTCTGATAGAAGCAGGTCACTCACTCACACCTGTTTAAGTGAAAAAAATTTTATGTATGTTTTATAGTGGAGTGTAACTTGACCCTCTATCCCCCTAGCATCCTCACTTTCCAGAGTCCAGACCGCCCCCCCCCCCCCCCACCACACACACACACACGAAACCCATGCATTAAATTCTTGCACAAGCACCTGCATGCCCTTTACTTCTGAAACAATGATGTTGTTTCCATCTGTCTTAAGAAGCATCCACTTGTCATAAGAAGAAGGAAGGAAGGAAGGAAATAGTTTATTTAACAATGCACTCAACACATTTTATTTATGGTTACATGGCATCGGACATATGGTTAAGGACCACACAGATATTGAGGGAGGCTACTCTTTTCGATTAGCAGCAAGGGATCTTTTATATGCACCATCCCATAGACAGGATAGCACATACCACTGCCTTTGATGTACCAGTCGTGGTGCACTGGCTGGAGTGAGAAATAGCCCAATGGACACACTAACGGGGTGTCATAAGAGGGCTAAATTACTCTGTTAGATGTGGGAGGTGATAGCTAGGTGACTTCTTCATTATATAGGGGCTGGATTTAGCGCAGTTGGTAGAGCACTTGGCTGACGTGCTTTGATAATAGGGTAGAGTGCGAGTGCGATATATTTTAACATGCTCCTGTACCACTACGGTTTCGAGCATGTCTGTCCCGGATCCTGTTTTTGGATAGCCAGAAGCCTGATCCGGGACTTCATAGGATAGAACACACTCGGTGGACTGAATTAGTTTTTCTTCATCCCAATCAGTGACTGGTGTATCAGAGGCCTTGGTATGAATGAATGAACTAATGAACCCTGCTCGAAAATTACATTGGCTATTGTGTGTCAAACTATGGTAAAGGCAAAACTAAAGTGATGAGCAAAATCAATACAAATATTCAACAGTTAAATAAAAACACAGTGTAAAGAACTGTGCAAAAAATACAAATATCACAGATATATAAAATTAAAATTTAGAATAAAAGTCAGTATCACATAAAAATTGTAGTAAAAGGTCTGGATGGAATCGAAATGATTCCATCGCATTTTGTTGTCCAAATACATCTTTTCTAGTGTCTTTAAGATGAGCACACTCCACCAAAATATGGCACACCATCAGAATACACTGACAGTGCAAAGGCCTTGGTATGTACTATTTTGTCTGAGGGATGGTGCATATAAAAGATCCCTTGCTGCTAATAAAAACATTTAGTGGGTTTTCACAATTATAGAGCTGGGCGGTATACCATATATATCGTTCGGTATCAGTATCATGTCAATACTGATTTACTGTACGGAGCAAATTTCAAAATATCGAAATTTCAGTATTGAAAAATCTTTTATGCCATTTATTAAAGCACCAACAATATATCTGACAAATGCAAAATGGGTTGGGTATAAAATCAGACGAACCTTGTGTATGGAATTTAATTTTATTTAGATGAAATTAGCAGAATTTAATTTTATTTACATGAAATTAGCAAAATTTAATTTTATTTACATGAAATTAGTGGGTGAACCTAATACTGATATCGATACAGAACCTCAAATTTCAATACCGCCTAGCTCTACACAATTATCAAATTCAGGCATGGAGCACTGGTTGGGATTGGAAAAAACAATCAGGGAATGAGGTCACCAACAGGGTTTGATCGTCCGACCCAAGTACCTCAGATGAGCTACATGTACTTCAAGCTCATTAACAAAGACATATTTCCTTTGTTTTATAGTCGACTGTCCTGGCTGAAAATATGTCATTTATTTTCAGGTTGATGGATAGACATGTTGCATGTTGAGTATAAGCCAGCAGTCATTCTAATCAGTGACAGCAGGAAATCACTCAATTATTGACACGTACAACACCGCATAACAATTGAACCGACTGGAAGTGAGTCATTATAGGGACAAGTTTGTCTGGAAACCAGCGGTTAAACATACAAAAACTAACCGATTCTTCATAGAATATGCATTATTTTCCTTTTAATCCAAACTTGTGATGTCAAACTATTGTCCTAACTGTAAATTATTGACACATACAACATCGCATATAACAATTAAACCTGCTGGAAATGAGTCATTATATGGACAGGTTTGTCTGGAAACCAGTAGTTAAACATACAAAAACTGACCGATTCTTCATAGAATATGTGTTATTTTCCTCTTAATCCAAACTTGTGATGTCACACTATTGTTCTAACTGTAAATTATTGACACATACAACATCGCATAACAATTAAACCTGCTAGAAGTAAGTCATTATATGGACAGTGCTAATGATCCACTGGTTAGGGGGTGCAATACTTGCCTTGCTCCGGACACTGGCAACCCAAACTACACCACTGATCAAACTTAAGGCTGGTAGGTATTGAGTTCTCATCTCTACCAGCTCCCATTCAGCGCAGAGTTTTACTGACTCAAAACAAAAGGTGTAAGTTTACTACACTGCCTTTACTCTCCTTAACAACCAACAGTTGGCCATGTCATTTTGTTTGTAGTTATTTTCATGCTTATATCCAATTAAGCTTCAAGTACACTGTCCTGGGCACGCACCTCAGCTATCTGGACTGTTTGTCCAGGACAGTGGGTTAGTCTCTAATCAGAGAGAAGTCTGTGTAATAGCCTTACACCTAAAAATTAAGTCATTACATTAAAAAACAACAACCCAGGCACATAAAAGTTGTTAAAAAAAAAGAAAAAAAAAGAAAAGAAAGTCATTACATTCACTCAGGGTGGGAGCCAGTACCAGGAGGTGAACCCAGTTCCCACCAACCTTAAGTCCAATGGCTTAACCACTGAGGTCAGTAGTCACTGTTCTGGACAAACATCTCAGATAGGAGAGCATGCTTGAATCTTAATGGGATCAAGCTGAAACAGAATAAAAGTGGTAACCCCCTAACAATTGACAGCCTCTCCTCAGAATGTGCTTTATTTTCCTCATCACAGTAGGACCGAATGTGTTGGTAATTGTGTTAAAAGCCTTGGTGAGATAATTCGGTCGGAGGAAATCAAATTGCTTTTGCAACAGTTTTTACTTTGTATTCTCATCTGTGTCACGGCTTCAGTGCTTCTCATTATGTTTGAGTAGAGGATACTCCTTTCATGGGGTTTTCTGTGTGCAAATCTGTCATGCTGTGTTTTTCAAACTTGCTCCTTTGATGAAAACATTTTCGAAATGCATTCTTTTGTTCACAGTACCTGAGAACATGTGGGACAGCCACGGCTAACCCATCATACTATGTTGAATTAAGCCTAGCAATGCTTCGATACAGAGGACACAGCATTTAAATTGTTTCATGCTGCTATGAAATTGTCAAAATTTAAAAGAAAAAGAAAGAAGAAGCCAAGTACATGTGGACTTGAAATCTCAGTATTCATGTATTCTGTAACAAAAAGGTTTAGTTTTTTTAACAACACCACTAGAGCACATTGATTTATTAATCATCGACTATTGGATGTCAAATTTTTTGTAATTTTGACATGTAGTTTTAAGAGAGGAAACTTGCTACATTTTTCCATCAGTAGCAAGGAATCTTTTTATATGTGCCATTCCACAGACAGTGTTTGAAATACCAGTTGTGGAGCACTAGTTGGAATGGGAAATAGCTAAATAACCAGTCTTAAGAGAGGAAACTTGCTACATTTTTCCATTAGTAGCAAGGGATCTTTTATATGCAAAATCCCACACAGGATAGCCTTTGATATACCAATTGTGATGTACTGGCTGGAGCGAGAAACCGCCCAATGGACCACTGACAGGGATCTATCCTAGACTGACTGCATCAAGTGAGCGCTTTAGCACAGGCATTTAAGCCTTGTAAATATAGTCTTCAAAAAAGTAGGGGAACCTGCACTATTAATGTTAATATCAACTATTAGACCGAACATACGTTTTGACCACAGACATCCTAGTAAAGAACGTTCAGGTCTGTTTATCAACACACCGAAACACATTCCATAGTTTGCACATGCATCACGCAGTTGCCCCATACACATGTGGGGTGTCATTCTCTATTTTGACAAGTTCCTGGAAGGTCCATTAGTCACCGTGGAACATTATTTCTGTCAATCTTTTTCATTCTGTTAATCATACAGTTGTTATTGTTTTGTTTTTAGTCGTTTTTATTGTTTGAATATGCGATTTAGTGATAAAAACCCCATCAACTTTCAAATTTCACTTGTGACCCCAGTCGTCCTTCAAGATCTTTGGTGGTCATAAAACCTCCTGTGATACTGAACTACTGGTTGTAATGTTTGCCCAATTAAATTCTTATTAGAGTTCCCCTACTTTTTTGAAGAGTATATATGTATTTACTAGTAATGCATGCAAGTCAATAACAGACTTATCCAAGGGTGAGATGCAGATTAGATCACCTGTAATGGCTCTTGTTTCTCCCCAATGCGAACCAGTGGCCCATAACTTGTACATCAAAGGCTGTGGTATGTACTGGTCTGTCTAAAAAAAGTGCTGATAAAAGAAAGAAAGAAATGTTTTATTTAACGACACACTCAACACATTTTATTTACAGCTATATGGCATCAGACATATGGTTAAGGACCACACAGATTTTGAGAGGAAACCCGCTGTCGCCACTACATGGGCTACTCTTCCGATTAGCAGCAAGGGATCTTTTATTTGCGCTTCCCACAGGCAGGATAGCACAAACCATGGCCTTTGTTGAACCAGTTATGGATCACTGGTCGGTGCAAGTGGTTTACACCTACCTACCCATTGTTTGGAGTCGGTATCTGGATTAAAAATACCATGCCTTGACTGGGATCTGAACCCAGTACCTACCAGCCTGTAGACCGATGGCCTACCACGACGCCACCGAGGCCGGTGCTTATAAAAGATCCCTTCATGATTTCCATAACAGTACTGCCGGCAGCAGGTTTTATTTATTCTCTCTATACCATGATGGAAGAATCAATGAATGAATAAATGTTTAACTAGGCCCCAGCACAAAATTACACATTGCTGTTGTGTTATCAAACAAAGGTAAGCATGTTGATTTATCCTGCAGTCATTATATACATTGGTGAGATATGATGACTGGATAAATTTCAATATTTTCGGTCACTGACTCGACTCAAATATTTTATGTTAGATTTTCAAAAACTTACTCTGTAATAATTCACTTTATAGTACAGTGTGTACAAATAATGTTTTGTATATACTGCTTGGGTCAAATGGCAAATCATTCACTTTAGTACAGTACGTACAAATAACATCTTGTATTTGCATCTTAAGATGGTCAGAAGTTATTCTTTATATATGAATGACTGAATATTTAACGACATCCCAGCACAAAAATATATCGGCTATTGGGTGTCACACTCTTTATATACATGTATAACCATACCATTAATTTTAAAGAATGACCTTATACCCAGTCAGATAACCATATTATTAAATTTTAAAGGGACATTCCTGAGTTTGCTGCAATTTTTAAAATATTATCGACTAACAGAGAGTTAACGATTGTAATTACATATCAAATATATTTTTCTGCATAAAATATTTGTGGATATATATTAAACATGTTTCTGATAATTGTAATAGTTGTACGAGGTTAAATTTCATTTTATTTCCTAAAATATTCATTTTATCGTATGTACGATATTATTTGAAGACAAAATCCAGTTTGGGCTTCTTACAAATATTAACATGACCAGAAACACATTGAATATAGAGACACTGATATTCTAAACAAAAGAATATATTTACTATGTAAGTTTAATCGTAGAAATATTTTATTACTCAGAATCATCTTACAATGCAGCAAACTCAGGAATATCCCTTTAAAGGATGGCCTTATGAAAAACAATTGATCACACACTTATGATTCTCGATTGGCTGTGCCAAGGTATAAAAACCTCGTTTAACATACACACATGTACAGCTTTGGGCAATTTCATGCTTGAGATGACGACAAACCGATGACATGATGACTACCTGTACCTTGTAGATCTGGCTCTTATCAAGAAGAATCTTCACTTTTTTATTGTTTCAACTTGTGGTTTCGCCAGGGGCTGGCTTATCGTACATGGTACACGTTTGAGCTTTTGTCATTAGTGTTACAAATCACAGCCGCGCACAGATTGACTTGTTGGAAGGCTAGCGCGGAATAATGACAGTCGTAAACGGAATGACCTGTGATTATGTGCTGTCCCTCAGGTGCTCTCCAGTGTGGTTTACTACCCGGTAATTGAAAGTTTATATCCGAACCAATGGCTTTGATACGTTTTATTGGATCTTATACTGTTAGATGTTATAGAGCGAGGTATAGAGAAGCAAGTCTTTAGCGTGTACAGGGAAATAAGTTCTGACTTGCTTTATGGGGGATTACTTTCTATTACATTGGTTGGTGTTGGTGGTAGATTCAGTAGGGTGGAACATAAAAGGGGATCTGGAAACCCTCACCCCTACTCCCAGTTACATGCGCTTTATAGAGAGCAAGTCTTTAGCATATATATATATATATATATGTGTGGTCCTTAACCAGAGAGAGAGAGAGAGAGAGAGAGAGAGAGAGAGAGAGAGAGAGAGAGAGAGAGAGAGAGAGAGAGAGAGGAGAGGGAGGGAGAGAGAGAGGGAGGGAGGGAGAGCGAGAGAGAGAGAGGGAGGGAGGGAGAGCGAGAGAGAGAGAGAGAGAGCAGGAGGGAGGGAGACTGAGGGAGGGAGGGAGGACAGTACATACAGCAGCCATGAGGATGAGAAAACCCCCAGAGTACACTGTTGTTATTTGTCCCTTACCAATCCAACTGAATGACACTCGGTTTTGTCTGTCTGTCTCTCTCTCTCTCTCTGTCTCTCTCTCTCTCTCTCTCTCTCTCTCTCTCTCTCTCTCTGTCTCTGTCTCTGTCTCTCTGTCTCTGTCTCTGTCTCTGTCTCTGTCTCTGTCTCTGTCTGTATAGATTTCTGGATTTATTTTTCACAATGCATCAAGATATCGAGCTGAAATTTTGTATAGAGCTTTATGCCTTTATCATGGACTTTTACATACCTTTTATATCAAGTTTGACTTTGTGGTGATTTGCCCATTTTTCATAGTTATGATCATTGAACTTGGAAAATACAGGTAGGGGACGGGGGCAGGGTGTAGCCCAGTGGTACAGCACTTGCTCGATGCGTGGTCAGTGTGTGATCGATCCTCATCGGTGGGCCCAATGGGCTATTACTTGTTCCAGCCAGTGCACCACGACTGGTTTATCAAAGGCTGTGGTATGTACTACTCTGTCTGTGGGATGATGCATATAAAAGATCCCTTACTGCTAATCAAAAAGAGTAGCCCATGAAGTGGTGAAACAGCGGGTTTCCTCCCTCAATATCTGTGTGGTCCTTAACCATATGCCCGACGCCATATAACCGTAAATAAAATGTGTTGAGTGTGTCATTAAATAAAGCATTTCTTTCTTTCTTTTGGTAGGGGACATGTATTGCTTTTGCAGTAGTCTCAGAATGCTTGATGTTTTTTGTTTAGTTTATTATTCCTAAATCACATGGCCTTTGTTTCACCAGTTGCGGAGCATTGGCTGGGATGAGAAACAGCCCAATGAGTCAAGCGACGGGGATCGATCCATAACTGACAGCACATCAGACGAGTGCTTTAATTACCACTGGACTATGTCCAGCCCTGGCAAGATTCAAGAGGCACCTTATTAGCATGATTGCATTTGGACCACTTCAGCCAATTACAGATTTTCAGTTATATCCTAGATAGCTGATTGATGGAAGTGATAGCAAAAATCCACTGTTGGCCAACCCTGAAAATCAGACCATTTCACACAAAGTGTATTAATTTTAGCATAAACCCAGTTGATTATATGTTAGATTTAGCAAAAATCCACTATCATCCAAACCTAAAAACAGGACAATTTCACACAAAGTGTATTAATAATATTAATTGTAGCATAAACTCAGTTGGTCTTCCCAACTTCACCTACCCACCATAATCAAAACAATTATCCTACTTTATTTGTCAGCAAATCCGGTTTAAACCGAGACCACTCTGTGAAAGCCAGAAGCCATAAAACTACAACAGATCTTGGTGTCATTATAGCATCATAATGGAGACTAAAAAAGTGCTCATTGAACTGTTGTTCAGAGACACAGGTCAGTGAACAGCATTATAATATATCTGCTTCTAAAGCACTAAAGGTCGTCTTTTCATGTGAACGCCATACATAAATCTGTTTTAAACAGTCAAGTTCCCACACCGGCAGACCATTACCAGTAATCTTCTAAAGGGCCCCAGGACCGGGCAGCCATTAATATTTAGGTCTACAACATTAACCAGGTTTTCCCGGTAGTATATGGCACATACATGTATACTATAGTCATTTCCACTTACCAGGAACAACAATGAAAATTGGACCAGTTTCAAGACGAACAGCCAAGTGTTTCCATTCCACATAATCATTATTTTATTAAAAGCTTTGAATTGGTTACATGTAGAAAAAATAACCTATTTCATTTCCCAGTATTATTATTCATATAGATCTGTATGTATGGCTAAACTTCAATAAAATAAATAAAATATTTAATATATTTGTAGACTTGCTAATAGTATTACTGCATTGTATATATTGTATACACGTCTACAAACATATACAAATCTTACGGTATGCGTTCCAGATGCAGTAATAGAAATAAAATAATATTTCCATAGTCCATTGGACAAATACATCTCAAAATCGACTTCTCCACCAATATTTTCACATATCCAAATAAATGGTTTGTTTTATACATGTACAAGGATAATGATTTTGATTGCTCAAAATAAAACTGCATTGAACATTTGTACTTGTCCACAGGGCAACTAACATGCATGTTGCTTGTCTGAGCAGATTTTCACTTGTGTGTTTAACATGAAATGAGCTAAGGTTAATACTTAAACTGAATTGGCAAGTTCATCATATATATCTGTGAGCTGCACTTAAATATGGTCCTGTTAGTGAGCCCATTGGGCTATTTCTTACTCCAGCCAGTGCACCACGACTGGTATATCAAAGGCTGTGGCATGTGTTATCCTGTCTGTGGGATGGTGCATATAAAAGATCCCTTCCTGCTAATCGAAAAGAGTAGCCCATGAAGTGGTGACGGCGGGTTTCCTCTCTCAATATCTGTGTGGTCCATAACCATATGTCCGATGCCATATAACCATAAATAAAATGTGTTGAGTGCGTCGTTAAATAAAACATTTCCCTCCTTCCTGTCTTTAAATTTGGTATTATCTTTTATATATACACTTTTCCATAGACAGAATATTAAATTTGGTATTATCTTTTATATATACACTTTTCCATAGACAGAATATTAAATTTGGTATTATCTTTTATATATACACTTTTCCATAGACAGAATATTAAATTTGGTATTATCTTTTATATATACACTTTTCCATAGACAGAATATTAAATTTGGTATTATCTTTTATATATACACTTTTCCATAGACAGAATATTAAATTTGGTATTATCTTTTATATATACACTTTTCCATAGACAGAATATTAAATTTGGTATTATCTTTTATATATACACTTTTCCATAGACAGAATATTAAATTTGGTATTATCTTTTATATATACACTTTTCCATAGACAGAATATTAAATTTGGTATTATCTTTTATATATACACTTTTCCATAGACAGAATATTACATTTTCATAATGAGCCCTTTGATACACCAATCTTAGGGCACTGGTTGGAATGGTTGGAGAGGGGATTCAGTTAGTCCACAGAGCATCACACCTCAGGTGATTATATACTTTGTGATTCAACTAACCCCATCCCCCCTCCACCTCCTCATTGGTGTACCATCAATTTCAAACTATATCAGAACTTTATTTTCAGGTTTCTGTTAAAAAAAAAAACCACACAAAAAGAAACAACCAAATATAAAATTTCTTTGATCTTCAACTGATATATTGTGTCAGTTTTGTTGCCAGCCTAATGCTAGTACAGAGACAACACAGGAGTATTCTCTTGATGTTCTGAAACAGACTGTAGTCAGGCCTGATCTGGAATAGATCATTGGGATGGGGTTTGTGGCTGGGAAGTGTATTTTCCCCCACCACCTACATGCATAAAATATACTTCTGTTTAATCCATGTAAAAGATTACATGACCCATTGGTCATAAAGTAAAAAAAACCCAACATTTCCAGTGCCCTCCCAGCCACCCACCCATGTAATCAATTCAGGAACAGCTCAACTGACAAACATTTCTATCAAGAATATCTGGAGATACTGTAGCTGTAGTTTTAAATAATTGATGTATATCTTCAGTTGTCATGATGAGTGTGATGAAGGTGATGTGGTTCAGTCTGCAGACTTTGAATCCTGCCATCGCCGGAGGCATCAAAAATTGGTAAAAATCAATGAGTATGTAATTATAGTTGAGAATAACTGAAGATACATGAAGACCTTTCGTCCACAAATAGATGAATAATAAAATTTATCGCGTGGGCCTTCGTTATTGCCGTGAAATGGGATTCCATTTTGTGAATGGGCCCTTTATGATTTTTCACTTAAAGTGATGTTGTTCTTGAAGGAAATTGGATTTGGTGTTCCATGCTTGTCACATTTTATTTCTCTGTGTTGAATCAGCAAACCATTCATGTGCAGCAGTAACTATGTACAAGTTGATGTAACCTGAAATATGAATTAACTTGAAATGAACTATAGTAGGAAAGATTACATGTATGTAATAATTAGGAGTTTACTGTAAAACCCTTCAATAGAGGCCTGCTTTGAATAGAATTAAGCCTGCTCTCAGAGTGTCATGAAAGCCTATATTCAAGGATTTACGGTAAATTAATTGTCATACATTCCCAAAGATTTTTCGTAATTGCTCTGACCTCAAAGGACAGAAAGTTCTAGCTATCCTACTTGTCTCAGACAAAACACAATGCATTATTGAAGGAAGGAAATGTTTTATTTAACAACGCACTCAACACATGTTATTTATGGTTATATGGCGTCAGACATATGGTTAAGGACCACACAGATATTGAAGGAGGAAACCCGCTGTCACCACTTCATGGGCTACTCTTTTCGATTAGTAGCAAGGGATCTTTTATATGCACCATCCCATAGACAGGATAGCACATACCACCGCCTTTGATGTACCAGTCATTGTGCACTGGCTGGAGCGAGAAATAGCTCGATTGGCCCATCAACGGGGATCGATCCCAAACCGACCGCGCATCAAGCAAGCGCTTTACCACTGGGCTACGTCTCGCCCAATATTATTGAAGGAAGAAAATGTTTTATTTAAAGACGCACTCAACACATTTTATTTACAGTTATAAAGTGTCTGATGTATGGTTATGGACCACACAGTATTGAGAGAGAAAACCTGCTGTCGCCACTTCATGGGTTACTCTTTTCGATTAACAGCAAGGGATCTTGTATATGCACCATCCCACAGACTGGGTAGTACATACCACGGCCTTTGATATACCAGTCGTGGTGCACTGGCCTGCATTATTGAATGCCAACTCATAAAAAGATAGGCTAATTTATATCAGATTTGCATATAGTTTTTGTCAACAAGAAAACGTACACTTAAAAAAAAACCCTGCCAACAACATGCAAAGAATGCTGCAGATAATTAAAAACTCCACAGCATTGCTGATTAGGCCTTAACAAAAATATACATGTTTCCAGTTTCCCGACCTACCTTAATTTTATGAGCGACCCTGAAATGGTTTTAAGCAAAAAAAACCATAAATAAATAAATCAATAAAATCTAAATCATGAACTTGATTTTTTTGCAATCATCAAAGTAGATTCAGAACACCTTAGCCGATCACAGTTTCTTGGTTTGATTTGATTTGTAAGAAAACAAAACCTTCCTACCTACCTACCCTATTTTTTTTCAAGGATGAAACTTGAAACACATATCTTTTAATCCTTACCATAGGCAATTGCAGAGGTTGGTCAGTTACACTCAACATAACGGCATAACATTACACAAAGTACATACAGTAATTACACACTTTTCATATACCAGACATTCATGCGCATCAGCTTGTGTTTGCCAAATATTGAATCATTTTGTTGAGACAAACAGATGGCTATTTTTTCTCCTGTTCCTCAACACAAGATTCATGATTGATGTGTCAAAATCCATGATGCTTGCTGTTCTTTCTGAGAGAAAATGTTGTTACAGAAATTGGTTTCTGTTCCAACAAGCAGCATATTTCTGATTAACTGCCAAATTGTGATGCACTCTAAATAAAGTATTATGAGTCATTATTTTCTCAAATTGCATTTTTTTGTTTTTACATTTGAGATTATTATTAGTATAGACATGCAGTGTTAATTTTTTTTTAGGTCAGGCACTTGTATTTCGTACACATTAGGACTTCCACCCCAAAACCGATAGCAGTGCAGTATGCAGATTTCTCACCGACAGGATACTCGTAGTTCATACCATGACTTTTGATGTACCAGTCAGAGCTGAGAATCAAACCTTGTATGTTCCATACACATCCACCCTGTTGATAAATGAAACTGCTTAAAGTTTGTTTAAATCTGTTCAAGACTTTATAATTAATAGCAAACGTTTCGATAACTAACCATTCATTATTCCTCCTTCTCCCTTCCCAACTGTGACTAAATAATATATCAACTATCTATTTTTATTTTTCCTTTCTTCTCTCTCTCTTCCATTCTTCTCATCTTAGCTAATTTGAATTTATTTAAATTATTATACTATTTCTGTCATCTTGATGTATCAAACTTGTATTTATAAATGTAGGGAGAGGCCTTAATATAGGCTCTTGCCTGTTGGCCAATCCCAAACCGCATTTTGACGGCAATAAATATTGTTTAAACTAAGTTTGTTTTTGTTTAACAACACCTAGAACTACTGAATATCGAACATCGAACAATTGGTAGTTTTTGACATTTTGTCTCGGAGGAAACCTGCAACATTTTTCCATTGGTTGCAAAGGGATCTTTTTATATCCACTTTCTTTCAGACGGAATAGCACATACCAAGGCATTTGGTATACCAGTTGTGAGGCACTGGTTGGGATGGGAAGAAACCAAATCAAAATATCATACCAACGGTTGGCCTGTTGAGCTATTTCTCGTTCCAGCCAGTGCACTACAACTGGTATATCAAAGGCCATGGTATGTGCTATTCTGTCTGGGATGGTGCATATAAAAGATTCCTTGCTACTAATGTAGTGGGTTTCCTCTCTAAGACTTTACATCAAACTTAACAGATGTTTGGCATCCAGTAGCTGATGATTAATTAATAAATAACTGTGCTCTAGTGGTGTTGTTAAACAAAAGAAACGTTTTTTCCCCACAGACAGGCCAGCAAATACCAAGGCATTTGGTAGTTTTTTACTTGTTGTCTTAGAAGGAAACCTGCTACATTTTTCCATTGGCTGCAAGGGATGTTATATATGCACTTTCCCTCAGACAGGACAACATGTACCAAGTTCTTTGATTTATCACTCATGAGGCAGTGGTTGGGATGGGAAGAAATCAAATCAGCTAGATCCCCATCCTCTTGATGTACTTGTGTACTCACAATGTAATACTGACCCCATGTGTGCCAGTTCAAACTAGGTGACATGACAACTACTCTATCAAGGCTGATATTGCTGGGTGACATGACAACTATTTCATCAAGGCTGATATTGCTTGATAGTGATATGTCAGCCGTAAGTAGCTGTGATAGATTACAGATTGGTCTTCTTTGGCCGACCCCGCCAACCAGGTGTCCCAGGAATTACAATGTACACTATTGGAATGTTTGTTTAATCATATGTAATACTGGAGTGGCCTTAATTAAAAACTGGCTTCAGTGGTGTAGTGGTTAAGCCATCGGACATAAGGCTGGTAGATATTGGGTTTACGTCCCAGTACCAGCTCCCTCCAAGATTGAGTTTAACGAATCCGTGGGTAGGTGTAAGGCCACTATACACCGACTTCTCTCTCACTAGGGGTGAGATATAGCCCAGAGTAAAGCGCTTGCTTGATGCACAGTCGGTTTGGGATCGATCCCCGTCGGTGGGCCCATTGGGCTATTTCTCGCTCCAGCCAATGCACCATGACTGGTACATCAAAGGCGGTGGTATGTGCTATCCTGTCTATGGGATGGTGCATATAAAAGATCCCTTGCTGCCAATTGAAAAGAGTAGCCCATGAAGTGGCGACGGCGTGTTTCCTCCTTCAATATCTGTGTGGTCCTTAATCATATGTCTGTGCCATATAACCGTAAATAAAATGTGTTGAGTGTGTCGTTAAATAAAAAATTTCCTTCCTTCCTTCTCTCTCACTAACCACTAACAACTAATCACTAACTCTCAGTTCTGGACAGACAGCCCAGATAGTACACACAAGTCCCAGATAGTACACACTAGTAGCTGAGGTGTGTCCAGCATGCCTGAACCTAATTTGATATAAGCACAAAAATAACTATAAATAAATTAATTAGAATAAAAAAATTACACTCATAGTATTAAAGGGAAAGTATCAAAAGTTGCATAATGGCCAAAAGTATATATTAATTTTTGTTTTGAAATGTAATATTTTGATTACGGTACATGCCCATAACAAATAACAACCAAATAATTTATTAGTTTAAAGAAAACCAATATATTATTGGAAAATACATAGTGTGATGACAGATGTACTCATGACATTACAGTTTGAATTTGAATCATGTTTCCACATCAACAAAACATGGATAATATTGGAACTCTTGGTTATAATTAGAACCAACACTATGGTGTGCTGCATTAGTCTTTTAATTAACAGCTCCACCTATTAAAGGCCTCTAGTTGAAAACTTCCTCCAGGGATATGATATGGAGTGATAGAACCCAGTGTAGTATAATCCTGGTTGATACTTCCAGCTGATTATCAGTGTGTTCCCAAGATCATCTGGTTCACTTCAAGTACTGACCAGCACTGCATTCAGTGGCTTCACGGAATACCCTCAAGTACCGCCTGATGTGTCTGCAACAGAACTCTTAATTGCTGACCATGAAACTTTCTGTCAATCTTTGGCAATCAGGGCTGAGCAGTAAATCAATTTGGCAGGCCGAAGACATATTGAAGGTGCTGTCTGATCAATAGTTTGCTTTTCCCAACATGGTAATACTATCATTATGGACATGTTCGCTGCAAAGAGTTCCTGCAAGTCATTTTCATCCTTCAGGCACAAGCATATTGAGTTAATGGCATTTTACACTTGCTGCTTTAATGGGGTTAGTGAAAGGAGATCAATTTAAGTGGTGGCCTAGTTCTGCATGTTTTTTTGCGCCATTTTCTGTACATGTACATGGGTGGAGTCGATTTTAAAGGGTTAAGATCTTTTTAAATGGAAGCTCGATCTTGCAGGTTTTGTTTGCTGTAGGCCATAATTGACGATCCATTTTCATTGTTAATGTCATTGAGGAACTTAATTCCTATATTAAGTGGATCTGGTAGAGCACTGCACATATGATATAAATATTGTGATGAAAAGCTCCTTGCTCTAGAAATTAATCCATTGTATTTAATACAAGGATGTTAAGGCTGATTAGGAGCTTTTTGTAACAAAATAATTTTGACTTTCATCTTGTAATACATGACTTTCTATGTTGTTGTTACCAGCATCGGTGGTGATGTGGTTAGGCCATCGGTATACAGGCTGGTAGGTACTGGGTTCGGATCCCAGTCTAAGTATGGGATTTTCAATCCAGATACCGATTCCAAACCCTGAGACACTGCTCCACAAGGCTCAGTGATCCATAACTGGTTCAACAAAGGCCATGGTTTGTGTTATCCTGCCTGTGGGAAGTGCAAATAAAAGATCCCATGCTGCCTGTCATAAAAGAATAGCCTATGTGGTGACAGCGGGTTTCCTCTAAAAAACAGTGTAAAAATGACCATGTTTGATGTCCAATAGCCGATGATAAGATAAAAAATCAATGTGCTCTAGTGACGTCGTTAAATAAAACAAACTCTTTTTTTGATATGTTGTTTTTTGTAGTTTACAACAGAATCAATAGGCATTGTAAGAGACACATGTAATTTAATGCTGATCCATAGGAACCAGAGGGGTGGGAGAACTTGATGACTACAAAGTTATTTTTCTCTGTCCTACTAAAACCAAGGGATAGGACATAGCTGAGGGGTAAAGCATTCACTTGTGTGTGGTTGGTCTAGGATTGAACCCTGTCAGTGGACCCATTGGGCTATTTCTCATACCAGCCAGTGCTCCACAACTGGTGTAACAAAGGCCGTGGTATGTACTATCCTGTCTGTGGGATGGTGCATGTAAAAGATCCATTGCTGCTAATTGAAAAAAATAGCCCATGAAGTGGTGACAGTGGGATTCCTCTCAATATCTGTGTGGTTCTTAACCATATGTCTGATGCCATATAACTGTAACTAAAATATGTTGAGTGCGTCGTTAAATGAAACATTTCCTTCCTTCCTTACTAACAACAAAAATCTCCTTTAAAAAAGCTGAACAATATAATACATGTATGTAATCCAAGACATTTTGCATGTGCCCTCCCTCCATCCAGACCTGTGTGTAAAATTTCATTTAAAGTTGGTTTTGTTTCACGACACCACTAGAGCAGATTGATTTATTAATCATCGGCTATTGCAAGAAAAAGAAGAAGAAAAAGTTTATTTTGTTTAACGATACCACCGGAGCACATTGATTTATTAATCATCAGCTATTTGATGTCAAATATTTTGTAATTTCAACATATAGTCTTAAAAAGGAAACCCTCTACATTTTTTTCCATTAGTAGCAAGGGATCTTTTATATGTACCATCCCATGGACAGGATAGCACATACCACAACCTTTGATACACCAGTCGTGGTGCACCGACAGGTATTAATCCCAGACTGACCATGCATCAAGTGAGTGCTTTACCACTAGGCTAAGTTCCCCCCACCCCGAAGACCTGTGTGGTGCATGTACATAATACATTTTTCCATTAACTTACATTTTTAAAAATCTATTTTTATTTCTTTCATTTATTGATGCATTTAACAAGTATCCAGTAAATCGCACACAAAATAACAGTGACTGTTTTTCTCTTACTGGATACCTGTTTTTATAGTTTAAATGCTGTAACTATAGTAACACATTTGTTCTGTTGCTGGTTAGTGAAAGCACCACTGCTGATGTAATGATTGACGACCAGTGTTTACATTGCACGTACGTACAGCATTATACTTCTCGATAATAACTTATGACTTTAACATCAAGTTGTTTGCAAACACAGCGGGGCCGCTTGCCATGGATTGCAAAATAGTTCTTCTAAAGCTCTTCTTGAGCTGTTTGCTGGGTGCATGAATGCGAATCCCAAAAGAGATAACGGCAAACACAACTCTACAACACAGCTTGGTAAAAAAATAATTGGTATCTAAATTAGCATCTTTAGTGGAGAAGTACTTATGATGGCATGTTTTCCGTTTTACATCTGTTTGCATGATAACTTAAGTCATTTTTCACCTGTAAAATATATTGTTTAAATTAGAAGATAAAATAGGATTTGTTTTTCTAAATATATTGGTGGATTTACTTTCAAAAATTTTATTTTAAATTTAGTTATTGTGGATGAATAAAATGGTAAATTTTCAACAGTAAAACAAATAATATGGTACATCGGCAAATTGACCAATGGGGTCATTCCTATTCTAATCTCTTTAAAAAGTTGAAAAATCTAAACCATGGTTTAAATACGTTTATTGGTTAAGTTTTGTGAAAATTATTTTATGCATAAAAAGATGAAATTGGAAATTGGATAAAAAGTTGAAAAATTACATTCGTGATTAATTCAGTATTTTTACAGAAGTGGATGATTAATATATTTCACATTTCCATTGGGCACGTATGTTACAAATTAAGTTACATTTACAAATTAAAGACACAGACCCTAGTTTCAACCCGTAAAAAATGGACATTAAATTTAGTTAATTTACAAACCTGTAACTCATTTGGATAAAGTTACAGTAGAGTGAAAATAGAGTCTGTGATGTTAAAACGGGAAATAACCTTAAAAATAGAGAAGAAATCTAAACAATAAACTGCTATTTCTCAGACGCACATGCATTTTTACAAATATGGAAAATGCTTTTTTTTTGGTATTAGAAACACCAAGATGACCAGAAACACTTCACTTTTATGGAAATGAATCATCTAAACAATAAAATATAACTAATGTTTGATTTCACTGATCATAAATGGCTCTAATAGTGGAAAATATGCTGTAGTGTTTAAAAACTAGGGTCTGTCCCTTTAAGTTCTGTGCATAGTCACATGGGCTACAAGTACCATCATTACCATGGTAACATTTGAACCCTTAAGGTGTATTAATTTTAATGTACATAATTTTCTGGGTCATTATGACATGTCACCTAGTGTGAGACAACCCCCATACATTATATACTGGTGTGGGGTTAGTGTCACCACACACTGATAGACAGTTTGCTTTGTGCTCCAGCCTTCCTGATGGTAGATCACATTGAAGAGACACCATGCAGGAAGGAAACCCGACACTGACCGTCTTTGTCAGTGGTGGTGTCCGATAGCCTGTCCTCATCAGGTAAAACACCTCACAAAGTCACCATAAAGTGTGTGTTGACAATTGCCCCCTCATGTTGAGTCTGTTTTAACACACGTCCATGGTGTTTGTTTGCATTAAGACTGACTTGTGGCAGTGTTGGTACATGGTCATAAATATTCTATACCGTGGCATCTTTATCAAGAAGAGGTGAGATCTGGGATCAGTCCATAGATCACTCCTTTGAGGTGCTTGGGTCAAAGGATTGAATGCTCTTGGTGGACCCAAGTTTGGGTTTTTCCCCCAGTCCCAACCAGTGCCACATGACTGGTAAATCAAAGGATGTGGTATGTGCTATCCTGTCTGGAAAAGTGCATGTGTAAGGTTCCTTTCTGCTAATTGTAAAATGTAGCAGGTTACTTCTAAAGACTACACCAGAATTACCAAATGTTAGACATCCAATAACCAATGCTTAATAAATCCATAAACAGAACAACCACATGCCTGGCACTTTATAACAGTTTCTGTAATTGGTGTAACCATACACCCAAATTAGTTTCGTATGACCCTGCAGTATGCCTGCTCAAATTTACTCAAAAGGGTTTATGTATATACTCAAAAGATTTACGAATATTGCCCAGTACTGTTTTACCCAGCTTGTCACTTAGTGTAATTAGTGTTGTGATGAACGACCATCATTAAGGTGACTGATTGCAAGGCTTTTAATCAAGAGATGTACCGACAGACGACAGTGGTTAGCCTGAGTTTTATTGATGTACTTGTTGAAAACTCTTATAGCTGCAGGTAGGTCTGGCAGCATGGGAAATTGTGTGCTGTGCTTAGCTGTGATTCATAAGACAAGGCAAAATGTTAGGGATGCCATTGATGTTCTAGTTACTGGCCAGGTACCAGCTTGATGGATCGCTTAAAAGGTTCCATCTGTGCAAGCTGCAGATGATGGCAGGAAGATACTTCTAAAGTGAGACGTACTTACATGTATGTGCATTTTTACAGTGGATTCTGTCTAAGTCCATTAGTGTTTTTCTTATCCCAACAACTGGCATATTAAACTGTTGTATGGTATGTACTGTCCTGTCTGAAAACGTGCATATAAATAACCCCTTGCTAAAGTGAGATGTACTTAAATGTATGTGGATTTTTACAATGGATTCAGTCTAACTCCATTAGGGGTTTTCTCACCCCAACCAGTGTCCCAGAACTAGTGTATTAAATGTTATGGTATGTACTGTCCTGTCTGAAAAAGTGCATACAAGATTCCTTTCTATTTAAGTAAGATGTACTTAAATGTATGTGCATATATATACAGTGGATTCTGTCTAAGTCTTATTAGGTTTTGTTTCCATCCCAACCAATGCCTCACAGCTGGTATATCAAATGTTATGGTATGTACTGTTCTGTCATTGGAAAAGTGCATATAAAAGATCCCTTGCTAAAGTGGCATGTACTTAAATGTATGTGCATTTTTACAATGGATGCTGTCTAACTCCATTAGGGGTTTTCTCATCCCAACCGATGTTCCAGAACTGGTGTATTAAATGTGTTATGG
Source organism: Gigantopelta aegis (assembly GCF_016097555.1). Taxonomy (NCBI): domain Eukaryota; kingdom Metazoa; phylum Mollusca; class Gastropoda; order Neomphalida; family Peltospiridae; genus Gigantopelta; species Gigantopelta aegis. The sequence goes on from NC_054702.1 coordinate 21,843,386, forward strand.
TATGTACTGTCCTGTCTGTGAAAAAGTGCATACAAGATTTCTTTCTATTTAAGTAAGATGTACTTAAACGTATGTGCATATATACAGTGGATTCTGTCTAAGTCTATTAGGTTTTTTTCCATCCCGACCAATGCCTCACAGCTGGAATATCAAGTGTTATGGTATGTACTGTTCTGTCATTTAAAAAAATGCATATAAAAGATCCCTTGCTAAAGTGGCATGTTCTTGTGCATTTTTACAATGAATTCTGTCTAAGTAAATTAGGGTTTTTCTCATCCAGACCAATGTCCCACAACTGGTATTTTAAATGTATTATGGTATGTACTGTCCTGTGTGCAAAATTGCATATAAAAGATTCACTCCTACACACACACCCAAAAAGAAAAAAAAGAAAAGATGGAAAAAACTTTTTACCATTTCTAACCTGTAGATAACTATACTGAACAAAAAAAGAAACTTCCGATTTGTACATATAGTATTTGTTGTGTTAAAGAATTCATTGTGTAATGAAATTATATAGGTAGTATTAGCCTTGAGCTGTATTATCAGGATTCATGAATTTTATCGATTATTTTTGCACTGTTAATCGTCGACAATGTGAAATTCAGTGTGCACATGCATGCATGGTTTGACATGTCCCGTGTAGTATTCGGTCAATTTGTTTTACTTGTCTTACTGACATTGTTGTCAAGTGAACGAAAACGCTTAAAAATTTGTAAAACAATTAACGTTTTTTACATTGTAGCATTTTTAGTATGCCAAGAATACCCAATAATTTACGCGAACGGGCGATTGGCATGCTTGATGCTGGCATGTCGACAGAAGACGTGGCAAGGCATGTTGGGAGTTCTAGTCGAGCGATACGAAATCTTCGCGTAAGATTTCGAACGACAGGAAGCACCAACAACTTGCCACCTCGTGGACGTCCGCATGTTACAACATGTAGTCAAGACCGCTATATCATGAACACGCATTTGCGCAATCGATTCCAAACTGCCAATGCTACTGCTGCTAACACACCTGGGCTTCACAATAACCGAATCAGTGGGCAACCTGTTCGTAATCGTCTGCGGGAGAACGGTTTACATGCACGATGTCCTTACGTCAGATGCGTTTTAACGCAACGTCATCGTCTAAATTGTCTTAATTGGGCACGTGTACATACTCATTGGATACAGCGATGCTGGAATACCATTCTTTTTTCGGATGAATCCCGATTTTCTTTATAACGTGGTGATGGCAGGGTGCGCGTCTACTGTGGAGAAATGAACGTTATGCTGACTGTTGTGTTCTTAAACGAGATCGTTTCGGGGGTTGGGTTTCTGTCATGGTCTGGGCAGCCATTGCCCATGGTTATCGTTCACCACTAGTCGTCATTGATGGCAATTTAAATGCTCAACGTTACCGCGATGACATTCTCGCTCATCACATCATTCCTCTGTTCCATAACAACGCCAACATCTCGATTTTTCAGCATGATAATTCCACCTCTCATACAGCTAGAGACACTGTAAATTTTCTTAGGACAAATAACATTGATTTCATTGATGACTGGCCCACTAAAAGTCCTGATCTCAACCCCATCGAGCATGCCTGGGATAGTCTGGACAGACGATTGAGGCGTCGTCCCAACCCACCCGCTAACGTCAACAAACTTCGTCAAGCGCTCATTCAGGAATGGAACAATATTCCACAGGCAGAAATCAACACTTTAGTCAATTCTATGCACCTGCGATGCACTGCAGTGGTCAATTCAAGAGGTGGTCATACCAGTTATTAAGTGGGTGTTTTTATTTTTAACCCCTGCCACACTTGGTCAAAATTTCTCCCAATTTCTGTTAACCTATGGCCATGATTTTTGCACCAAACGATGCATCATGGAACACTCTTTAAACGCATATATAACAATTATTCCCCCGGTTTGTTTTCATCAAGTTATGTTCAAGCAAAGTTAGCGGAAGTATCTTATTTTGTTCAGTATATATACATTAACATCCTACCTCATGTATGTTTTACGTCCTGTAATACTGTTAATACATGTATTTTTAAACATTTTCTTATCATACCATGATCTTCGTGTACTTTTATGTTTTCTCAATTTAGTTGAATGCTTTCAGTAAGACTATCGCTTGTTTGCAGCCAAATGTTTATTAGTGCAGCTATAACAGCGTACTAGTTTATTGACTTTTATCTTGTGCTAAAGTAATAACCGTGCTTCAGTTTATGTGTATTCCTGTACCACATTCACAGTCTGCTCATTAAATCAACACATCCGCACAGACTACTAATTAGCTCCCTGAACAAGATTTCCTTTCTGCATGCTTCTCATTATTGCAGTAACATAACCTACCTCTGACCTACCTAGAGAATGCCATGTTTGTTTAATGATACCTCAGCACATTCTAAACTATGCATGACTGTTTGGTTATGTTGTAGTTATTTCAACACTTTTGAGGGAGGGAGGGAGGTAGGGAGAGAATGAGGGAGAGGGAGGGAGGGAGAGAGAGAGAGGGAGAGAGGAGAGAGAGAGAGAGAGAGAGAGAGAGAGAGAGAGAGAGAGAGAGAGAGAGAGAGAGAGAGAGAGAGAGAGAGAGAGAGAGAGAAAAAATGGGTTGATTAGTGAGGGATATGGAGAGAAAGAGATAGGAAGAAGGGATATGAGAGACTGAGAATGACAGATAAAGGCAACAGGAGGGAAAACAAAAAGATGATGGAGGAGGATGGAAGGAAGGGAGAGAGAGAGGGTGAAACAGAGGGAGAGGAGGAGATCGGATGAAACGGAGGAAAGAAAAGAGGTGAGACAAATAAGGAGATAGGAGGAAACAGGGAGGAAAGGAGAGAGGGTGAGACAAATAGGGAGACAGGAGGAAACAGGGAGGGAAGGAGAGAGGGTGAGACAAATAGGGAGACGGAGGAAAGGAGAGAGGGTGAGACAAAGAGAGAAGGAGGGAGATTTATAAGAAATTAAATGAGCTTCCTTTTCATATCATGTTTATGTCCCGAGTGAAATAATATTCAATTGTCACGAGCTTTAGCAAGTGACAATGAACATTATTTCACAAAGGACATAAACATGAAAAGAAATGGTCACAAATTTAATTTCCTATTTATCACCCATAATTGATCTTAATTTATATCAGTTTGTTTTGTTGATGTTCCTGTAAGATTGTAGTGCGTCAATCAATGACATCATCCTGTGACATCGAAGTGTTATATCCCACTTGGCGTTCTAGTGGGACATACCACTTTGATATGTACCAAGATATACATGTATTTAACCATATGGGTAATGAAGAGAGATATACCCTGCTAACATTACACTAGCTACCACCAAAAAGCATCAAGGTATCATTTATATGCACTTTCCCCACAAGAAAGATTGACCAGCCATGGGGCACTGGTTGGAATGGGCTCTACAACTGGCTGTGGTATGTACTATCCTGTCTGTGGGATGGTGCATATAAAAGATCCCTTGCTACTAATCAAAAAGAGTAGCCCATGAAATGGTGACAGCGAGTTTCCTGTCTCAATATCTGTGTGGTCCTCAACCATAAGGCCGATGACATATAACCATAAATAAAATGTATTGAGGGCGTCGTTAAATAATTTCTTCCTTTGGTTGGAATGGGGGAAAATATCAACCCAGTCCATTGAGTGTGATTGATCATGCAACCTGTCAGACAAGCACTCTACCTCCAAACTACATCGTGGCCCATGACCTACCTGGGCTTGTTTGGAAAGAAAGAAAGAAATGTTTAATTTAACGATGCAATCAACACATTTTATTTACGGTTATATGGCGTCAGACATATGGTTAAGGACCACACAGATATTGAGAGAGGAAACCCGCTGTCGCCACTTCATGAGCTACTCTTTTTTATTAGCAGCAAGGGATCTTTTATATGCACCATCCCACAGAGTGAGTAGTAGATACCATAGCCTTTGATATACCAGTCGTGGTGCACTGGCTGGAATGAGAAATAGCCCAATGGGCCTACCGACAGAGATCGATCCCAAACCGACCATGCATCAAGCGAGCGCTTTACCACTAGGCTACGTCCCGCCCCGGGCTTATTTGAGCTTCTTTCTTTTCATCATCCGACAATGTGAAACGTCTAAGAGGAACTGGTTAGCAGACAAAAGAGAAAAGAAACAAGCCAGACAGGTGCTTCATTGTCTGAATGATAAGAAAAATGTCTTAATGGTGTATATGTATCGTTCTGGCAAGCATGACGACTTGGGAATGTTGAATAGGTGTAGCAGTTTGTAAACTTTTACTTTAAACAGAAACAATCATTAAGTGTTTCGGGCTCCTGTTCCTGGTGATTTATTACCTTATTAGTTTTTCTTTTTTGCCATCGGTACATACGAGTAGAATGTAGGTTTGTGCTTTATTTTATGGCTCGTGCTGTGGCAGATCATTATAATTTTTATATTCTTTAGTTTATAGGATCGATTGATTGATTTCTTCTTTTTTTTTTAGCTCAGTTGGTAGTACGCTCGCCTGAGATGATTGGACCATGGGATCAAACCCCCTTGGTGGATCCATTCTATGATTTAGTTTTTTTCCCCTTCTCATACAGTGCTCCTCGACTGGTATATCAAAGGTTGTGGTATATGCTGTCCTGTGTGTGTAACTATTTTACGCTTTGAACATATATTTTAAGTGAGTTTTTCAAAAGCATGCTTTGAATAACTACTGGTATTGACGATTTTTCCAACAGTCAATGATTAATAAACCAGTGTGCTTTATTGGCATTGTTAAACAAAACAAACTTTTAAATATTAAACTTGATTTTTGTGCTTACATACAAATACAGTTCAAGCACAATGTCCTTGCCAAAAACTTCACCTATATCTAGTCTTTTATTCATTCATTTCAACTTAATTCCAATTAAGGTTCAAGTATGCTGTCCTGGGCACACACCTCAGCTATCTAGACTGTTTGTTCAGGACAGTGGGTTAGTGGTTAGTCGTTACTGGTTATCTAAGATTGTTTGTCATTTGTCTTATACTATCAGCTGTTGTGCAGACCTCTTAAGTGAGTTGTTCCAGAACAGATCTTGAATAACTGAAGAGATTCCATCCACTCCAGCATCAGTGGCTAAGCAGCTTGATTAGCTTAATGTTATGACACTTGATGTATTGGCTGCCACTGAGAGGATCAGGCAGTGGTAATTATCAGGTCCGGTTGACACCAGCGCAGATCTTCCCTTGATGAATTCACGTTGAGCCTCCTCACCGATTGGATCCCTGCTTTTCATCTGTTGTCAGTATCTCCAGCCTTTTTGTGAGGCAGCATCATCGCAGTGTTTCATCAACTGAGAGATTTCTTGCAATTACCATCTGATGTGCTGTAATGCAGGAAGGATATTACTGCTTTAAGTCCATCTGAGGGGCAGATTTTCCTCCTTTTTTTATGCGTGCAGGCTTGATGTTTTTTTAATGTGTTGGTCTGCTGAGACATCTGCTCTATGCAATTAATTAGTAAATTTCTTGTCGTTGCCCCGTTTGCAGATCGTTACAGACTAACATGCTTCAGGGCAGTTCATAAATGATGTCAGAATAAATTAAGGGAAGAGCTGGGGGGAAAAAAATGAAGCTTAATTAGCACACAAAATTTAATAATGAAATTTTCATGCACTCTAAATAACATGATTAATACTGCATGACCTGCCAAAAAAAAACTTTAAAAAAATATTCTGTGTATATTTTGTTGCATTTTGGCTTACCAGTACTGTATTACTGGTGAAAACACTAGAATAATGATTAGTTAAAGCTGGTATTCTAACCTTCTGAAGGGTTTACCGATAGCCCTCCAACTACAAACAAGTTTAACATACCCACATCCAATCAAGGGTCAGGCATATCCTCCATGGACACAGCCTGAGATGTAATGACTTATTGGATCCCCCGATTGTCATGCGTTTTTTTAATGCTCCATGACTGGTACATATCAAAGGTTGTGGTATGTACTGTCCTGTCTTTGGGAAAGTGAATATTAAAGATGTGTTGCTGCTTTTTAGTCAGATTAGACTACAGTAGATGGTAGCAGCAAATCCCTATCAACCAAGTGTCAAAATAACCATGTTAGACAACAAGTAGATATAGGTTAAAGTAAGCTAAGATATCATGAAATAAATATTTCTTTTATTTCACTTTTTAAAGTTATATATAGTTGCTTTATTCAATTTATTTTTTCATCTTGAATACAAATAAAACTCTGATTTGAAATGCATATTCTAAATGTCTTTAATAATTCAGCCTTGTGTAAAAAAATAAATTAATGTTTTAGTTTAACCGCTGTTCCATTTATTTTATGATGTGATTCTTGTTACAGATATAATAAATTAAAATGTTGGTTGTGAAATCATAATCTCATACCACAGTTGAACAGTTTAGAGCAAACATTACCATTTCAATAGGAAAACAGAGTTTATATTGAAATTTATTATTCTGTTTGTACCTGCTTTATCACAAGTTGATCTAAAAACAAGATCTGAAACGTGACACAATAAAGGAATTATTTCTATTTCTGTAAGTGGTGTAAAAGTGCATAGCACTTTTTAACCTGTTGCTATTTAAAAGGTTTTGACTGTAGATTGGAAAACGATTGATACATCCTGATATCGCGTGGATATATATGACCCTCTTTCTGTAGTTTGGAGTAGACCCACCTGTAGTTTATCACTTTGTTAATGTATCTGCAGTCAATTACACTTGAAAGCACTAAGTGCAGCAAATGCTGTGATTAATGCACATCTATTGTTTGTTGAGACCAATGAAAGCTTAATAAATCAGTAATGGATTACTTTAGAAATATACATGTAATTCATCTACCTGTATTTGAGTGTACCTGTATGTGATTTATCTCCTAAATGACATGGAATAGAATGAGAGAGTGAATAAATTAATGAATTAATGAGATATATTTTAAAAAGAGAATGAATGAATAAATGAGTAAGGGACTGAATGAATGAAGTATTGAGATATATTTCAAAAAGAGAATGAATGAATGAGTGAATGAGTGAAGGAAGAAATTAATTAATGAATGAATGAAATATGTTTTGAAACAACTTGTACAAGACTTTGTTGGTGATAAACTGAACACAACAATGTTTACATGCTGCTGATTAAACTACATGTATGGTACATAAGTATAGCAAACATTAATTTAATTTTCTGTGATGTGCATAACATCAAACTATATCAAAATTATTATTTCAGTCAGTCTTACAACTTAAACTTAATTTCTTTTAATGTCTCACAACGTCGACCTTGCTACTGTTACTTTATTTATGTGCCTCTATCCAAAAGAGGTTCAGGCACTTTATGTGACTAATATGTCTCTTTTTTTGATTTTGCTAAATTTTAATATCACCAATATTTTATGATTTACAGTAAACGGTATTTAACAGCTCCTCATGTGATATTCTCTGTATGTCCCATGCAAACCTAATTATGTTTCTGAACTATTCCTTCTGTAGTTTCCACTAGATTCCTTGGATTTATACTGTCTTGTCCCTTACTTCAACCTGCCAATAATTGACTATTGAGTGTGCTGTGTGTGCCGTGTGGTATAAGAAAATAACTGACAGCCTGCGTCTTGTTTAATTAATCTCCAGAGATGAATGTTTAACCCACTTGCCTCCCGTTTATAGCCTGGTGCGATGTCACTGTTGTGCACAACTTGATTAACCAACACAGACATTTGTCTAATCAAAGAGGTCGTCTCCAGCGACATTGTTAATAATGCATGGGTCAGCAGTGGTGTGGAGGAGGGGGCACGATATACACGTATGTCGGTGGTAGAGCACTCGCCTGAGATGCAGTGCGTCGTAGGATCAATCACCTTTGAAGAACTCTCTCTCTCTCTCTCTCTCTCTCTCTCTCTCTCTCTCTCTCTCTCTCTCTCTCTCTCTCTCAATCTCTCAATCTCTCTCTCTCTCTCACTCCTTCCCTCCCTCCTCTCTCTCTCTCTCTGTCTGTCTCTCTCTCCCCCCCCCCCCTCCCATTCTAATTAGTACACAATGCAGGTGCGTGTGCATGGTATTCTATAGGGTTTATTATGGGGGAGGCGAGTCATGCTCCATAAAAATATTGAGAAAAAGAAAATGTTCTAGACCTGGGAGGGAATTGATTCCCAAACCCATACACACATACATGTTCCTGGCATGACTGATACATCAAAGCATATATGGTATGTACCCATTACTGTGCTCACTAAAAGGAAGTTTTTAATTACAAAAGACCCTAGCTTCTTTTCCTTGGATTAATTGTACCTAGATGTATGTGGTGATAGCAGGTGACTCCTCTAACTCTAAACCAAGTGACATAGCAGTGATGTGTTAAACACCAAATAAGTTAGTCAAACATGTGCTGAGGTGCTGTTAAACATTCCTTTCCTTTCAATTCAGTGGTTTGGATTAATTTGCCATTAAGTACTTGGAAATCTTTAATGATGCCAATTTGCCAATGATTTAGTCATTTGGTTGGCATTATTTTGAAATTTAAAAAAATAAAAAAATAAATAAACACTCCATTTTCTCCTACAAAGTAGTTTTTTTTTTTTTTTTTTTACAATGATAAAAGAAAATTTTATATTGTATAATGTGTCGCCCTAACCTTATTTACATATCCATGTATTTGTATGTACCTGTGGGTGTATATATATCAAATCAGTCGTCCTTTGAAATGAAACTTTTAATATTTAAAGCTAAATGTGTCATGCATCAGAGAGCATTAACACTTACTTTTTTACACACATTTAAACAAGATATACATGGATATGTACAGTTGTATAAACATCTGTATACACAGTAAATAAAAAAAAAATATATATATATTGTTGTGGTATAAACAAATCCAAAAGTTACAACATAATTCTGATACATTTCAATGAAAGCTCTAACCACAAAGTCAGCAGTTTCCCCCACTGCTAATACGTCAACTCCATATTTAACTTCAGCTTTTGAACAGAATTACTTTTGTAACATTTCAGCTTATTACTGTTTACCTTATCCGTGTCAATGGGACGAAAAAGCGTGTCATATTTGTGCAAAACTGTTGGTAAAGCTTAGGATGAAATTTTCCTGTGTATTTTGGCAAACCGGTTCAAACGCCATATCCGTCCATCTCGGTCTGGCAGCTCAACATTCTGGTATTATCTTACAAACCTATGTGATAAGTTACTAAGCTCGGGGATTCACACCTCAACACATTATCCCAAGCTGTACATACATTTACTTAGTTCTTTCAATCTGCACTCTTTTACACCTTTGGGTTGTTTCTTGCTTTTTTAACCAACACCAGTTGTTACTAACACCAATTGTTACAAAAGATCATTTTCCATATAAAATTTTCTAAATAATTATTTTTAATTATACATAAACCTTGGTTGGACAGTATTGGACATAAGACTGGTATAGTTTGTTTGCATCAAAAAGGAACTGATGAATTGACTCTATAATGAAAAAAACCAAATTCATATGAAAATATATTATTATATTTTAAACCCATATCAACTCGAATAACATTTAAAAAAAATATAATTCAATGTACATGTGTACATGTAAATAAAAAAATTCTTCATAAATTACCATTTATGTTTAATTATACCTAAAATGTTTTGCTAATTCTCTGGACCCGTACTGTAACAATGTTTTGCTAATTCTCTGGACCCGTACTGTAACAATGTTTTGAAACTTTGAGTGTCCATCTGGGTTTAAAGTTCTAATTGCAAATTGTATGGTAAATTGGATTTATGTTTGCACACGATGATTAATTAATCATTTGCTATTGGGTGTCAAACATTTGGTGTCTCTGACATTTCATCTTCAGGGCAAGTAGACACATTTACCTGTATGTTTATATTGATGTACAGGTGTGTGTGCTGGAATTTATGAAGGAGGGGTCTAGAGTATGGCAAGCAAAGTTTCTGCCTCAGATCAATATTTAAAAAAAAGGAATATTCGCTTTGAGCAGAGAAGGAGGGCTTGTCCTCAAACACAACACCACCAACACCCACTCTCCTTTCAAACGCAACTGATGGACAGACAATAAAAGGGAAATGTTCAAGTAAAATTAACATGTTTATAAACATAAAACTGGGTGTAACTTCATAACTCGTCACAAATTACATGGCGCATTGTGCAGATAACTTGAATGCATGGAATAATAATTATTACAGACATAAACGTTGACACAGACATACATCATTATGACATAAGCAGCTTAATGCTGTGATTTATGCGCCAACACTAATTCCACCAAGACAGTTCTTTTCAAGTTTACCTGTATGCACCGTATTAGAATATACAGTCGGTCTGCTATAATAGGAACATTGTGTAATTGCCAACTGTGTATTAAAGTGACGAACCCTAGTTATTAAACACTACAGCACTATTTTGCATTTAGAGCAGCTTTTGATAACTGAAATTGGACATTACTTGTATGTTATTGTTTAGATTATTCATTTCCAAACATCCAAAGTATTTCTGGTCATCCTGGTGTTTGTAATACCACAAAATGCATTTTTTATAATTCTAAAAATGCATATGAAGCTTAGTTCTAGACTATTTTAGAGGGTATTTCCCCATTTCCCATCATTTCAGTCTATTGTAACCCTATGCAAATGTGTTACAGGTTTGTAGATTATCCAAACTCAGGGCTAACTCTGGGTGAGCAATACAATTCGCCAAATTGTCTATTAAACTTTAATTAGCGAATTTGGTGAGTGCCAGAGCTAGCCATGAAACTTAATGCGTATTATTCACGAGTTGAAACTTGGGTGTGTGACTTTAATTCATACTTGAGTAGGCTACATGTAGGTCTTTTAAATTGCATATGAAAATAACCATAAGCACTGGAATTGGGGCACTGGTCCCCTACCCACCTTAGCCATGAAGATGATGTATTCATGTTCTTACTTTTGTTTGACACCCAATAGCCAATGTGTATTTATGTGCTAGGGTGACATTAAACATTTATTCTTTCATTCATTCATTCATTCATTCATTCAACCCCCCCCCCCCCCCCCCCCCCCCCCCCCCCCACCTCCTAAACCAGTTGAAAAGCAAATTAATGTAATTGGCTCATCCGATAGCTGTCATTTTCTGACACCCATGATAGATTATTACTTTTATTCATGTTTAATATCTTAGCTTGGGTGGTCCTACATAGACAGGTTTTCTGTAGCAATAATACATGGAATCTGATGGCAATTTGCCCCCAGTGTGTTTAGTTTTTATGCCTCTTGATTTACATAATTATTAAATTATATGCAATTACTTCTACTTTCTTCAATACATGTAATTTCCCGTGGAGGAAATGAGATAAAAAAAATTCAAAATAGATTGCTGTTCTGATTAAGCAATATCATCGAACATTGGAAATTTGACTCATTTCAACAAATTAATCAAGTATAAATTCCGTGATTAAATACATTGTATAATAGAGTTTCTTGGTCATTTGTGTACAAATGTATACATTAACTGTTTCAAATCTTGAGTTTATTGTCATTGTAACACATTTCCAAATAAACGAGCCCTTAGAATTTATGGTAAGCTTACATAGTTATGGCCTTTGAACTTAATTAGGAGATAGAAAAATTAGTTTTCCGGACTTTGTTTTTGTTTTGTGAATACCTTTATAAAGTACTATTACAGATCAAGTTTGATTTTCATGGCAATTTACCCATTTTTCACAGTTATATAACCCTTGAATTTAGGAATACGAAAAAAAATTGGGAGCCCACTAAGGGACATGTATTGCTTTAGCAGTACTCTAAGAATTTTTTTGGTATATAAAATTTTATTTTTGTTTTTTAATTTTTTAGTCGAGTGATTTTTATAAAAGTTAATTTATTTTATTTTATTAATTTTTCAGTCGAGCGATCCAGAAGAATCCCGACTTGCTGCCAGAGACTCCACTCCTGAACATCTTCTACGATGATTTCTGGGGGACGCCACTGACCCACAGCGGATCCCACAAGTCGTACCGGCCGCTATGTGTCCTCTCATTCCGTCTGAACCACATCCTGGGGGAACTCGACCCGTGGGGGTACCACCTCGGAAATGTCTTACTCCACACTCTCGTCACGGCGGTCTTCACGCACCTCGCGAGGATATTCCTCAAACGCAGCCTGCCGACGCTCACTGCCGGTCTGTTATTTGCCTCACACCCCGTTCACACGGAGGCGGTGGCTGGGGTGGTGGGGCGGGCTGATGTTGGGGCGTGTCTCTTCTTTCTGCTAGCTTTCCTCAGTTACATGAAGTATGTGGAGTGCCGTAGTGCACGGGATCAAGCCTGGGTGCGGTGGTGGTTTATGGGTGCTGTGTATTCGTTCTCCACGGCCAGTATGTTGACTAAGGAGCAAGGGATAGCTGTGTTGGCCGTGTGTGCCATTTATGACACGTTTATTTACAACCGCGTCAAGCTGCTGGATATAATGAAATTACATATATTAACTATGGTGAGTCATAGTTACTCTGTGGTAATAATTAAGCAAAATGCATGCACATTATTATTAATACAGTGCAAAAAACCAACAGTAATATCATCTAGGCATAGTGTATTGGCTAGTTGGTGTCTAGCCTATTTTAATGTTTATCTATATTAATATGTCATTAGAAATAGCTATAGTCCGTCTCACATGGAACACCTTTTTTATGCTTATGGAATTGACTACAAGTTATTTATTTCTGAGCCGATTGTTTTCTAAATTAGACACAAAAATATATATATATATATATATATTATTTTTTTGTTATTCCCAAAATACTTTTATTTTATTCTTACGTTAAACCAAACCGAAATTATTTACAAAAAAAAAACATTTTTGGAGGATCGGACGGACTATGCATGTAGGTCTGGGTGATCAAATATTTTTGACAAATTATCTATAAAAACTTTTTAAATTGCACAAACCTATAGTCCTTTCCACCAGGGAATAGCATTTTGTTCACCATGATACAAATGTATGCACTACAAGTTATTTATTTCTGAGCTGACTGTTTTCCAATAGTGTGGGGTGTTTTTGTTATTTCAAAAAACCCATTTACTTAAAATTCTTTTTATGTCAAATCAAACTAATATTATTTACCAAAAAAACATTTTCCATCAAAATATCAATCATTACATGAAATTATTTGGCCAAATTTATTATAATAAAAATCATCTTTTATTATTTTAATTTGCACATGGCGAACTTGGCACATTGTAATGCAAACCTTGCGAGAGTAAAGTAAAAAGTGTATTTGATTTAGTGATTGGACAAACCAACTGATGGTTCCAGGAGTGGCTGGGTAAATGAAGTTGAACTGGCCCTGGGCTTATAAAACTGTTAGTGTCTAGACTCAAGACTCTAATGGAGTCTGAGACTTTAATGTCATGGGAACGCCATACAAATTACTTACATGGGACGTCATTAAAGATTGGAGTCTAGACTGTGAAATTGTATAAGCACGGGCCCTGGTGTATTCTGATGGGGTACTTATACATGTATGTATGTACGCACTTTGAGAAATCAACTGTGGGTTAATAAACTTTATTCTAGAATCCATAGGGAGATAATGAATTAAACTTCTTAACATGTTACTCATGTTACTACATTGTTTCACACTGGCATACTGGACATGTAGTTACTGTGAAACCTGTATAAACTGGACCCTGAACAAAACTGGCCAAGTTTCATGGTTCCGAAATGTCCTAAATTCTAAGATGCGAGTCTCTAACCACCGGATCCTGTCTAAATTGGATAAATATTAGGTCCCCAGTGTGGTCCAGTTTAGATATGTGTCACTGTGTAAATGTAATCCTCACCTTGTTTCGTATACTGGAGATATAAGCAAGATATAATACATGGTGGGGCATCAAAGTTTGTTTGTTTTATTTAACGACGCCACTAGAGCACATTGATTTTTAATCTTATCATCGGCTATTGGACGTCAAACATATGGTCATTCTGACACTGTTTTTAGAGGAAACCCGCTGTCGCCACATAGGCTACTCTTCTTTACGACAGGCAGCAAGGGATCTTTTATTTGCGCTTCCCACAGGCAGGATAGCACAAACCATGGCCTTTGTTGAACCAGTTATGGATCACTGGTCGGTGCAAGTGGTTTACACCTACCCATTGAGCCTTGCGGAGCACTCACTCAGGGTTTGGAGTCGGTATCTGGATTAAAAATCCCATGCCTCGACTGGGATCCGAACCCAGTACCTACCAGCCTGTAGACCGATGGCCTGCCACGACGCCACCGAGGCCGGTGGTGGGGCATCAATTCCCAGGTGAAGGAATTTTTTTTTTTTTAACGACGTACTCAACACATTTTATTTATGATTATATGGCATCAGACATATGGTTAAGGACCACACAGATATTGAGAGAGGAAACCCACTGTCGCCACTTCATGGGCTACTCTTTTCTATTAGCAGCAAGGGGTCTTTTATATGCACCGTCCCACAGACAGGGTAGTACATACCACAGCCTTTGATATACCAGTTGTGGTGCACTGGCTGGAATGAGAAATAGCTCAATGGGTCCACCAACGGGGATCGATCCCAGGCCAACCGTGCATCAAGCGAACACTTTACCACTGGGCTACGTCCCGCCCTTTAATTCTCAGGTGAAAACAATGTGAGAACTACATGTATAACCATGCCAGTGTCTGACAATTGCAGTACAGGGACCGCATGGACCATGCCCCCTCTCCCCCACCACACTTTTTCCTGCTGTTGTGCTCAGAAGGCTCGAAATGCTGTATTTTAACGGATGAAATTCAAAATTGTTTCCGAAATCTCCCTCAAAAGGTTTAGGTCCCACAGACCCTCAAATTTCCATCTCCTAGACCTTTGCATTGTCAGTGGTCTTGCACTTTCCAATACACTCTGTGAGCCCTGCAGTAACATTTGAAAAATGTAAAACTGTGGTTGCTATTTGATGTTATTGCTGAGTAAGAGGTGGTTGCTATTTGATGTTATTGCTGAGTAAGAGGTGGTTGCTATTTGATGTTATTGCTGAGTAAGAGGTGGTTGCTATTTGATGTTATTGCTGAGTAACAGGTGGTTGCTATTTGATGTTATTGCTGAGTAAGAGGTGATACAGTTAAACTCCTCTAAACCAGACTCCTCTAGACCAGACTCCTCTAGACCAGACTCCTCTAAACCAGACTCCTCTAGACCAGGGAATGAGTAAAAGTCTGATTTTAAGAGGTATCCAGTTTAGAGAGGTTCTCTTCTGAACAGATATATAAAAAGGGACCATGAAAAATGTCCGGTTTTGAGGGGATTCTGATTTACAGAGGATCTGGTTTTGAGAGGCTTCACTGTATATGGTACATAACATTGGTATAGCTATTGGATGTCAAACATTTGGTAATTCTGACATGTAGTCATCAGATGATGATAACTAGTTTAATGTGTCCATATACCACTAGGGTTTCGAACACGCCCATCCCGAGTCCGGCCCTTCGATAAGATCGGTGGCCTGACTCGGGATGGGGGGGGGGGGGGGTGAAAATGGGCAGAATTTTGAAAATAGCAATTCGTAAAAAAGTTAATAGAATAAAAAAAAAAAAAAAAAAGATTACAAGCCAAAAATAAAAAGAATTGACTGCTCGGCTGAATATTTATATAATTTAGAGCATTTTAGAAGGACAGTCCAAAATTAAATAAGAGAAAGGAGAGGATCGGACTATTTAATAATATTTTTTAAAAAAAGAAGTAATTTTGACATAAACTTTTTAATTCAGATCTAAAAGTTTAAAGTCCGATCGATATGTCCACGTGAGTAGCCTCGTTAAGGCCGTTTGGGTGCACAGCTTAAAGGGACGAGATAGGTTGCATCCCGTCAAGAAAACCCCTAGATTAACAGTCGATAGATGTTGAAGGTGTAGTGCTGTGCTGAAATACAGATCTTGAGAAGCCGGATCTGTCTGAACGAGAGAATCAGACTAGGGTATAGTCCAGTTGTCATGGTTTGGTATAGTGGTGCGGACGGGCCCGACTCCGGAGGATACGAGATGGTATCACTATAAAGCAAGGTAAAGTCTAGAAAAAGAGTAGTAGGGGCTGACCCCGCTTCCTATTTCTTCTTAGAGTGGGGCGGTCAATCTTCCAGTGCTGCTAGGACAGGCTCGGACATGTAGAGACTAAAAGCGAACAACCGTGGCGTTCTGCAGAATGGCCGTCATACGAGTCACGAAAAAACCCAAATCGACAGTCAGACGGAGAAATGATGTGGAGGCAAGGAATCTCGCTAAAAAAGAATTCAACCTGGTGGTGCAGGCTGTCAAAACGAGAAGTGTTCAATCAGTTCCAGTGGCTGCACACATCCCAGTACAAAACTTCATTTCGCTGACAAAACAACGAAATGAAGGAGCCCAGTGACAAGGCGCTTGCTTGATGCATGGTCGGTTTGGGATTGACCATGTCAGTGGGCCCGTTGGGCTATTTCTCGGACCATCCAGTGCACCACAACTGGTATATATCAAAGGCTGTGGTATGTGCTATCCTGTCTGTGAGATGGTGCATATAACAGATCCCTTGCTGTTAATCGAAAAGAGTAGCTCATCAAGTGACGACAGCAGGTTTTCTCTCTCAATATCTGTGTAGTACTTAACCATATATCTGACGCCATATAACTGCAAATACAATGTGTTGAGTGCGTCATTAAATAAAACATTTCTTTCTTAGTCTAACCAATGTATATATACAAAGAGGGAAATTTGTCAAATTAAAACAAACATAAGATTCTTATTAAGAACTATAGTTATAATAATAATAATATATCACCAAGGACTTGTAGCATTAACTGTGTTACCAAAAGTTGGGTGCACTTCAAACTTTGACCCAGTAAAATTATATTTGATGTACTGCTACCTATAGCAGTTGGTGAAATTTATCCAGGCCCAGAGGTACTGAAGACTCTGCACCCACCCACCCCCCACTTCAAACACCCCCCCCCCCCCCCCATTTCAACCCCCAATTCAGCTGTGATTCCAATACCCTCTCCATCCCCACCAATATTGTTCCTACCCACTTCAGATATGGTGTCTACAGGCCTGTCACCAATTTCCAGCTTACTTTAAAAAAATTAAAATAACATATCGTGACTAGTGCATGCATATACTGGGAGGTGTGTGTCACTGAAACATGTTATCTGTTGCATAATTTAATCTCCAGCAGGTTACAGCCCAGCCCACATTTCCAACAGCTCAAGCATGCCGCAGTCATGCTACAATAACTGTATACATGTCTAACCAACAGCTGCATGAAACAACAATAACATGTGCAACATGAGACCCACTACCAGGATGACCTGATACCAGCTACCTGCTCTGACAGTCATTACTAACATGTATTACAACTCACCCATCTGACATTTATGGTGTGTAATTACAATCGTAAACATGATCGTAAACATGATAAAAGATATTCCTTTTGTATTGTCTGGATGTGTGAGACAAGATGTGTTTTGGAGATAAAGAAAGTATTTATACCTCGTACGAGGCGAGTGTTTTACCACTGGACCACATTCTCCTCTCCTACCCTCCTACCTCCTACCCTCCTACCTCCTCTTAAAGGTAGAGTAAACTCAAACAAGAGATTTATGTGTTGGAAAGATGCATACCTGGACCACCAACACATACTGACACTTTAACAAATGAAAAAAGCGTAATTGTAGAGTTAATAAAAAAACATGATTATTCCTGCTAACTGGGGGCAGCCATTTTGTTTCGTTTTTATCACGTCCGGTGGTATAGTTTGGGGCGAAGTGACGTCAGCTCCGTCCATCTGCTCTATGCACAGTGTAAACAAACACTCTAATTTATGACAAGGTGCTTCGCTTTCATCAACCTGACTTGTAAAACAACATAAATGACTTCATAGTATAATAAACTATTTAACTAAATATATTTCAATTTGCATCAATAGAACGAAATGGAGTTATAGTATTTTTCTTTTTTTTTAAATTCAAAGAAAAAAAGAAGCATATTATTAGGCCTATTGGTATGCTACGTTCGAGCAAAAAAGACCACTCACGATACCCAAGTGATAATTTTCTTTTCTTTGGGACTACGTAATTGGTCAGTTTTGTGATTTTAGATGGGAAAGTCTATTTAATCAAGGGTTTTACAGAATTACTTACAGTAATAAAGCAGACGGCTGATCGATTACGATTAGAGGGGTGTCCATACTACAGTTAACACACAATACCCTGTGATCTTAATAAAAGAGGCACATCTTTTTAGTGTGTCTAGACACAGTGTCTGGGGACCGTCTAAATATACACCTGCCAATCAGGAACACAGGTACAGGCCACGGAAAGAAAAGACCAATTAACTAAGAAAAAACTCAGATTATTATTTCAGTACGTGGGTTAATTTATGTACAAACCATAATACAATTATTTCAACACATTGACAATGGTGGTTTATTTTGTATTAAACATAAATATATAATTGTTGCTGGCTTACTGGGATGACTATTATTACAGAATATTGTGATGCATTTACAAAAATCGGGTATCTTTTGTTTCTTCAGTTTGAAGACTAATTCCTGATGTGACACGTTAGGTATTACATAACCACCAGCTCGCCAGAGGGCGTATTCACTGATGATACAAAATGGCTGCGCCTGTTATATATATAATAACCGTCACATTTAATTGTTTTATTAATTAACTATACGATTATACTTGTTAATATTAAGCAATAATGTGTATTATATATCGTTGAATATACATACCAGGTCAAATGCCTTAATTGTCCCTTCCTTTAAATCAGCCACTCGGAACATAAAATCCCTAATGTGTTAATCTCTAGTCTAAGGATCTAGGAGCAGTACATAGCCCAGTGGTAAAGTGTTCGCTTGATTTTTGTCAGTTTGGGATCGATCCCCGTCAGTGGGCCCATTGGGCTATTTCTCGCTCTAGCCTACTACTGGTATATCAAAGGCCATGGTATGTGTTATCCTGTCTGTGGGAAAGTGTATATAAAAGATCCCTTGCTTCTAATCGAAAAATATAGCAGGTTTTCATGAAGTGGTGACAGTGAGTTTCCTTTCTCAATATCTGTGTGGTCCTTAACCATTTGTCCGATGCCACATAACCATAAATAAAATGTGTTGAGTACTATTTGCATCTCAGATGAATACTATAGCTGATACTTAAACTGGGTTTTTGCCAGAGTGTATGAAGGGTAAAATTATGTACCCTGATATCCTGTAAGTTCATAGATAAAATTTTATAATTTTAAGAAAGGTTATAGCTGCTGTTTAAAATTTGCAAATTACATGCAGTGCAGCATCCAATTTCACGAGATTTCAATCCCATAACCACCTACCTATAGTAGACACACTTATGATCTGTTTTGTTTTTACGACGTACCCTGAAATTGTTACCGTCTACACAGTATACATGTATTACATTTTATTAAAAGTGTATAGATTATCCCTTGCTGCTATTTAAAAAAAAAAATGTGTATTACATGTGGTAGAAGTAGGTACACGTAGACCTTGTGTCATAAGATCAACTATTTACTTATCTAGTAATTAATAAATAATCTTAGATTGATATGCAATAGCTGATGTATTTTTCATGCTGGGGTGTTGTTAAACATTTATTCATTCATTCATTCATTCATTCATTCATTCATTCATTCATTCATTGATGAATTGATGAATAATTTGCTGGGGTGTAATATATGTATTATTACAGTAGTATTTTCTTTCCTATTCGGTTCAGTAAGAAGCAAACATTTATGCTAAAGTCACATTAAATTCATGAGATTCAAGACCAAAAGTGATTATCATATGAATAGAATGAATTATGTATGAAATGAATTTAAAGAGATGTCCGATGTATACATGTACATTGATGTCTTTGAACGTGTTTTGTTGGATAACATATATCATAAACGTGACATGTAAAATGTATGCATGTTAAAAAAACAAACAACAGTATAGCACCTGTGCAAGTACTTGTTATTATTATTAACTGGTTTAACTTGTCCATATACCTGTGGGATTTCGAACACACCTATCCCGAGTCCGGCCTCCGATAAGATCAGGGATCTGACTCTGGACAGGAAGGTCCTTGTAAATTAATTTTATATTTAATAAAAGATTTGTATGTTTTATATTCTGATGGTGATTTCAAAGTGCATGTACATAATGCATAACTAAGTACACAGTATGCTTGAATATATACATTTGTAATCATTTTTCAGTTCAGGTACTGGGCTTGGTGTGTACAGGAAATTTGACATTAAATCTAAATGTTCAACCAAATTAAAATTTTATATGAAATATTTGTCTAGACGAAACACTTTAGCTTTAAATTTAGATTGCAAGAAATTCATGTTAGTTGGCCGTTGAAGTTTAGACATGAAGCTTAAGCGAAAAAAATTTAATATATATATATATGATAATCAGTGATGAATCCCAAAATATATAAATTATTCATTAATCATTATCTAGAATCGATCCACTGTACATAGCTCATTATAAACTAGGATGGAAAAGCTGTTTGGAAAACATGGAACAGGTCGAGATAACTTTCACTTTTCTTTCTTTTTCTTATACTTATTTTTGTCCTTATATCCAATTAAGGTTCAAGCAAGCTGCCCTGGGCATACACCTCAGCTATGTGGGCTGTCTGTCCAGGACAGTGGGTTAGTTGTTAATTATTGAGAGAAAAGTCTGATTTTGTGGCCTTGTACCCACACAGGGGCGAGATGTAGCCCAGTGGTAAAGCGCTCGCTTGATGCATGGTCGGTTTGGGATCGATCCCCGTCAGTGGGCCCATTGAGCTATTTCTCGCTCCAGCCAGTGCACCACAACTGGTACCTCAAAAGCCATGGTATGTGCTATCCTGTCTATGGGATGGTGCATATAAAAGATCCACTGCTGTTAATTGAAAAGAGTAGCCCATGAAGTGGTGACAGCGAGTTTCCTCTCTCAGTATCTGTGTGGTCCTTAACCATATGTTCAACGCCATATATCTGTAAATAAAATGTGAGTACATTGTTAAATAAAACATTTCCTTCCTTATACCCACCCATTGAGTCGTTAAACTCGCTCTGGGTGGGAGCCGATACCTACCAACTTTGTACATTGACTTTAAAATACTAGTAGTTTATTTTTTGCAATGTGCATGAGTATTACATGTATTTTTTTATCAAAAAGAGAAAGAAACTCAAACAAAAAGCAAACCATGCAGTCTGTTCCCTTAAGAAACATTTTGGTGCCCAAGTTTGCGATAATTTAACACTTAATCACAGTCAGTAACAGTACATGTATCTCTCTATCAAACATAAAAAATATAAATTTCTACAAGAATTATACATTGTGTGGCTTGCAAATGTTTAAAAATGTGTATAGTAAATGTACATATAAAACAAATGTTGATATCTTTTGCAGGCCAAGTTTTGGAAGCTGTTAGAGGGGCTGGTGCTAACTGCGGTTTGTGGTGGTTTACTGGTGGTTTTCCGAGTCTACTTCATGGGCAACAAACCACCGGAATTTGCCCCATCAGACAACCCTGCCTCCGACTGTGACAGTCTGCTCACTAGAACATTGACCTATCATTTCCTTCCTGCCTTCAATGTCTGGCTCCTATTCTGTCCAAGAGTCCTGAGTTTTGATTGGTCAATGGAAGCAGTCCCGTTGATCAAGACTTTTACCGATATCAGAAACTGTTCCACAGTTCTTCTTTACACAGCTCTAGCCTACTTTGCTCACCAAATAATAAAAAGTCTCCATTCCGCTCCTCAAAAAGACACTTTTCATAAACCTCACATGAATGGAAATGGGGTCTCAAACCACACTTCTCATATACAGTATACCAAACAACAGACTTCTTTCCCGAAAGCGCGGT
Organism: Gigantopelta aegis; assembly: GCF_016097555.1. Classification (NCBI taxonomy): domain Eukaryota; kingdom Metazoa; phylum Mollusca; class Gastropoda; order Neomphalida; family Peltospiridae; genus Gigantopelta; species Gigantopelta aegis. The sequence goes on from NC_054702.1 coordinate 21,865,266, forward strand.
TGAAAACGCGCCGCGGGTCCTGTAGCTCAACGGACAGTAATGAAGATATTCCAAACTCTGTGCTGTCATCGCAGACAGCCGAGGTTGTTATTCTGTCTCTCGCTATTATGGTGTTCCCGTTCATTCCGGCCTCCAATTTATTTTTCTACGTTGGATTTGTGATAGCCGAAAGAATTCTTTACATTCCTAGCATGGGCTTCTGTCTTCTTGTCGCCTTTGGTGCTGATCTGTTATACACATATATGAGGGAGAAGTGGAAGAAAAGGGCAGTGGTTGTCTCCATTGCAATTGTTATTTTATTATATAGTGCGCGGACTGTGATTCGCAATGAAGACTGGATTACGGAGGAAAAATTATATGCATCTGGAGTGTCGGTGAATCCAGCCAAAGGTAAAGGCTAGGTGTAATTTTTAGGATTTTTTGTTTTTAAAGTGAAAAGAAAAAAGGAAAAACTATGTACAAGCCTCTGGACCCATATTCACAAAACATCGTAAGCCTAGTTTTACACGTAAACGTAAATCTACGACTGAAGAGCTATTCACGAAAGTCGTGTTCATATAATAAATCAAGCACGATCGCCGTTATTTACTATTATTTACAAAAACTGGCAGCAGTTCCAATATTGAAGCAGTTTGCAATGGCGAACGCCCACGGATTTAACATATTTTTGTTGGTGATCGAACGGATGTTTTCGACTCGGCCAATTTCTCCTGAGTTATCTTTTCCTTTTTAAGAAATATCCTCAAGTTCATGCCAAAACGTGGATCCTCACCAATACCAAAATGTCATGGTTCGCCGTTCGCGATGTTATTGTTAGCAGACGACAAACGAAATTGAGTTTTGCGCATTTGTTATTTACCTGGTAGCCATCGTTTCTAATGTTTTTTATTTTTCATTTCTCCGGTGAGTGTTAAATCGTAGATTTACGTCCAACTAAGTTACGTTTACATTTACGACCGTCTTTGAGAATAAGGTGCTTCTTGCACGTAAACGTAAATCTTGGGCAGACGTAAGTGCTAGTCGAAGACGTAAATTTACACCTTTTTGTGAATATGTGTCTTGGTCGTCTAATTTTATTATTTTTTCACAATTAAGGATACACATATATATACATGTACAACAAAGGATGTGCGGGAACGGTACAGGGGAAAACGGGGCTCGAACTTAACAACAGCACCGACGGCAATTGCTGTCATTGCGATATAAATTGCTGTAGGTCGTGAGCATCACTGATGGCACATAAGTGCCGTTGGTAAAGCTCCTCAATGATGGTAAAATGTTTACACCTGGTGTACATTAGCTGCCAGTATATAACATCAGTATATTTAAAATATGTCTACATACAGCAAAATAACCTTTCAGTCTTATTTATTTGCTGCAGAAATTCTTCTTTTTTTAAATTGCTGTCAGTGCAGTGGTAAATTTGAACAATGCTAGAATCATTAATTGTTGTTTTTTGATCTACCGTACACTGTGCTCTGGTCATATCCATACAGACACTCTGTGAACTATTGTCCATCCCACAGGAAACACCTTTTTTCATACGATGAAATTTACTACAAGTTATTTATTTTTGAGCTGATTGATTTGTAAATTGCACACAAAAACAGTGTATTGGCGGGGGGGGGGGGGTATATCGAAAACACTTTTACTTTTCTTCTTATGCCAAACCAAACTGAAATTATTTACAAAAAACATTTTTATAGAATGATGGGATGGACTGAAACCTGGACAGTCGCCCATGCCTAGTTGGCTTTATTGTTGCTTTACACCCTGTATACCAAAAAGGGGTGGGACTTAGCCCAGTGGTAAAGCATTCGCTTGATGCGTGGTCGGTCTAGGATCGATCCCCGTTGGTAGACCCACTGGGCTATTTCTCGCTCCAGCCAGTGCACTACGACTGGTATATCAAAGGCCGTGGTATGTGTTATCCTGTCTGTGGGATGGTGCATATAAAAGATCCCTTGCTGCTAATCGAAAAGAGTAGCCCATAAAGTGGCAACAGCGGGTTTCCTCCCTCAATATCTGTGTGGTCCTTAATCATATGTCCAACACAAAATAAAATGTATTTAGTGCGTCATTAAATAAAACATTTCCTTACTTGTATACCAAAACTACTTTGATGTGAAACATTATATACAAAAATAATTAATATATTTTCTTTATGGGAGATAATATTAATAAATATATAATAGGTTTTCCCCACTTGGCTGATTTTCACAGTTATCTGTTAGAATTAACATATCAAAACTGCTTTGATGTAAAACGTTATATACAAAAATAATTAATAAACATGTATATTCTTTATGGAGATAATATTAATAAATATATAATAGGTTTTTCCCACTTGGCTGATTTTCACAGTTATCTAACTGTTGGAATTAATGAAAGCTCAGTTTTATTTATTACAGAAATGGTAGACTGGTTTTTATTACACCTAAATGTTACCATAGATGAATGAAATATGGGCCATCTTCCTTTATTCACAGACTTAATAACTGAGTTTTATTGTTTGCCATGTTGGCGAATAGATGCACTATGTAGCTGCTAGATACATTGTAAATAGAAAACTTGATTAAGGCTTGATCATTTGTTTCTGAAAATTCATATTGTGGAGTGGGAATCAATCTTTTGTTTCACATATTTCAATCTAGAAGCAAATGCTAGAAACTGATAATTATTTCTAGAAAATATAAGTCTCAAAATTAAAAGACCTCATTAGACTTGCTGTGTAGATTTTATTTAAACAGCACTGCTGAAGACATAAAACAAGCACCAAAAAAAGAAGTTTGTTTTGTTTAATGACACCACTAGAGCACATTGATTTATTAATCATTGGCTATTGGATGTCAAACATTTGGTAATTTTGAAATATATTCTTAGAGAGGAATTGGTTTTTATTAGTAGCAAGGGATCTTTTATATATGCACCCTCCCACAGACAGGATACCAGTCGTGGAGCTCTGGCTGGAATGAGAAATAGCCCAATAAGTCTACCAACGGGGATTGATCCCAGACTGACTAAAACAAGCACAAATAAAATCTTATCAATCATTTATTAGAGTATATATATACTTGAAACGTAAAAATCCCCATAGAGATGCTGTGCATCCAGAAAAGGATTTAGATATTCAATTTGATATGCCTACCACTGAAACAAGTTACAACTGATGCAAAATCACTAATCTCCATATAGTTTTATGATGTTCAGACATACAACACAATTAAAACAATTACTGTACAGACAAGTTTTATTTTTGATTTTAAGGTCCATTTTAAACTGGAATTAACCTTTTGATTTACTAGTATTTTATCATTCCTGAAAACAAAGAATTCAGATTTTCTGAATATATCTGAAATTTTGCCAAGAATAAGATGAAAAGCAAAAGTTGTGCATATGGCATGATATGAGTACATATTGTGCATTTTGAGAGGCATATGCTGTCTGCCACCTGTCAGTTTCAAGTCTTGTAACAACTGCTGCATGCTTGTCAAAATAAGCCAGCAACTGGCACATTCCGCCAATTATTACAACTTTGATGGATTACATTTCAAAATGTGACAACCAGAACTGTCTATGTTGAAAGTAATGGTTTTAAAAAGTAATTAAAAACCATATTTTAATAATTAATTTTACAAAAAATCAAAAAAATCAGAACAAATAGCAATTTTAGTTATTTATACAAATTATATAGCTTTGCTTAATTCCTGCAGGCCCGTAGCCAGGATTTTGAGGGGGGGGGGGGGGATGCATTTAGGCTTATGGTGAGGCACGATATGCCTCACACGACAAATTGCTTAGAGGGGTCTGGCGGCATATTGATAAAAAAAAGCCTCCATTGGCTATTGGCCTGTCCTGTTACATAAAGGATCGATTGTCCTCTATGGACTTAAGTTTTCCCCCTTCCCAACCCATACCCCACTAGTACACCAAAGACCATTGTACATGTTTACTGTTCTGTTAGAAAGTGCATGTAAAAGATCCCTTGCTGCTTTATTGGTAAACCTGTCCTGGACGGAGGAGCTAGCCGAGGCCGACACCTGTGCCCATGACAGGCATGCACTAAAACAGCTTGCTTTGAATGTGCACGCTAATCCCTACAACATAACATTTATTGGTAAGAGTAGCCTGTGTGGCAACAGGTTTATTCTTTCTTTTTATCTTCTATATTATACCAAAATAAACATCAAATATGTATAGTTATAAACTGTGGTGAGGTTTTTTAATATAACGTTTCTTTTCTACTTTACAGCAGTGAATATACAGGTACCCTGTACTTGTAATGGATATGCATCTGTGTATATATGGGGCTGTCTGTTAACACTCAACATCCACTTCTCCAAGCACAACCTCCTCTCCAGTTTACTTGACCCTTCTGACATGTTATTGTCCCACCCAAATATTTCTTTTGAAAGCCTCAGAGCAATATTTGAATGGATTTTCAGTTAACAGTTCAGTTCAGTAGGACAGTTTGTCAGAGAAATGTTCTTGTCCTATTGTATAACCCAAGTCAAGTCTCCTGGGCAAGTGGACAAGCATTAAAGTCACAGATTCTAGTTTTTACCCATAAAATAAACACCAAGTTTTAGTTAATCAACAAATCTGTATCACATTTGGATAAAGTTATAATAGAGCAAAATAGGAAGCTGTGATGTTAAACTGGGGAAAATACTCTTTAAAAATAGACCAGACCACCTCTCCATAACCATTAATTCTCAGACGCACCTGCTTTTTTTTAAATATGAAAAATGCATTTAGTGGTATTTTAAACACTAGGATGACTGGAAACACTTCGGATGTATGGAAATGAATAATCTAAACCATACAATCTAAGTAATGTCTGATTTCAATTGTATAAAAAAACGACTCGAAGAGTGAAAAATATGCTCTAGTGTTTACAAACTAGCATCTGTCCCTTTAGTATAAAGCCCTCTGCCCAGTTTCACAAAAGATTGTAAGCCTAGTATTTGCACGTAAATGTAAATCTAGGACTAAATCAAAATTCTTATTACTATTTTAGTACAACAAATTTAGTTAGAAATACACATATTTAATTTTCTTTTGTCCTTAAAATGCTCCATTTTCTGTAATGATTGTAATTTTCTTTGTGAAATAGATGCCAAACACTTGTAAATGTGTGCCCAGTATAACTGCTATTCGCAGATGTACATTTACGATTTTTTGTGAAATTGCCCCGTGTAATATTTATGTCATGAGAAATAGTACATGTAATAACAAATATTAATTAAAAAGGAATCCCCAGTATAAATACATGTAAATGATTGATCATTAACAGATGGAAGCAGACTATTTTTAATATTTATTTATGTTCATATTCACCAGTAGGACTGAACAATAATTGTTACATACTATTAATCTGTACAGTGGTAATTTTCAAGTCATAACAAATTGTCATGACACATATGAAAATACAGAATCCCCGGGGAAAACAAATTATTTTACAAATTGACAGATGAAAGCATACTGCTTCTAAATGTCATCCATAGTCATTCAATAAAGCTGTGAGCAGTAAATTGATTTTTACATTTTAACCTTGATCTTGCCACATGAAAAACCCTACAATGTCAATATCAGCCGTGTTTGTGGATCCTTAATTCACCAAAATTGCATTAGTTGAAATTGATTTTCCATTGGACAATTATATGTCATCTTGAAATCCAGATTTGATTTTTTCAAGTTTTCTTAGCAGGAAATTGACAATTAGTGGTAGACATTTTAGTTCTCCCAGATAACAGGAACCCAAATAAAAATAATCAGTATAAACATGACAGGACTGATGTTTCACTTTTGTCGTCTGAATGTTTGATATTTTGCTATCGTATAGTCTTGTTAATTCTTCTGGATATCCATTTGGGGAATATAAGGCAGAATGTTTTTTTCCAGGTCTGTTTAATGTCATGCTTGGCTGGGGGTTAGGGGTGGGGGATACATCATGTTATATATTTACAGTGAATACAACATATATTGTACTCTAGAATAAAAATGCATTATGTAGAGAATAATACATGAGTGGCCGTTAGATACCATTTATCTTACGAGTTGTTTTAAAATGTATCTAACAAGCAAAAGTGAGTTTGATACATTTCTAAACAATGAGTTGTAAGATAAATGGTATCTTAACGGACACTAATGTATTATTCTATTTCTTACATATCCTTAACAAACAGGTTTTAAACAAATGTTAACATCTGTTTTTGACAAAAATTCATTTACAGCCCTTGCACTTACGCGTCACAGACAAATGATTGTCAGGTTAACTATATGTCAGGTTAACTATATGTCACAGTGTAATAAATTTCGATCGTGCTGTTTTTTCATTGGATGTATGGCATTGGTGACCTGGTCATCACCTAGGAGCAGCCAGTCGTATGTCTTAAAATTGTTAACACACATACATGTGTAAACAAGTATGTTTTATCAAAAATAACAAATGATGTTCTCACCAACGGGTGTGTAAGAAAAACCTGTTGTATACTCCAGAATAAAAATGCATTATAAACTCATTATATACACCAGAATAGAAATGCATTATAAACTCATTATATACTCTAGAATAAAAATGCATTATACCAGTAAACTCATTTGAAACAACATTAGTTGCAGATAAATACTACTGAAAACACAAAATATATATATTTTGGGACTTTCTGGAGGCTTTTATTATATTTTGGGACAAGAATCAAATATACTTTAAAATCTATTTCAAAGGATTAATAAACAGTGTAATTCAATAAGCAATTTTGTTTATTGAAATTTTAGTATGAGATGACATTTAATCCAGATTCGGATGTACATGTACAGTTGTTCAAAGGTTACTTCGGTATGGTGTGATGGCCAAATTTTGTATTTATAAAAAAAACTTTTTGTTGAACTTTATAGTTGATAACCAAACATTTTTTTTATTAAAGGAAATGACATCTATGCTTTATCACATACTCAGATGATTACCATATTTATCCAACTACATGTAGATTCTCAATGAAAAAACAAAAGTCACCTATACAACTGAATTTAAACAGACTTAAATTTGATTTATTAAAAAAAAGTGCATTTCACATGTAAGTAAAGGTATTGGTAAATGTTTGTATACAATCACAAATAAAACCATTCATGTTTTCATCTTTTTAGCATGGGGGAATTTGGCCAATGTGTGGAATTCACAAAAGAAGATGGCAGAGGCCGAGGAGGCTTACAGACAAGCCTTGTCTTACAGAGGAAACATGGCCGACGTCCATTATAATCTGTACGTACTGATCACAAACCACAGGTTTATTACTAACATTAACAAAACTGTTAAAAAGAGTATGAACAGATAGTCTCGACACTGACAAAACTGTTAGAAACATGATGGTCAGAGTCTCGACATTGACAAAACTGTTACAGACAGTATGACCAGATAGTCTCGACACTGACAAAACTGTTACAAACACAATGACCAGACAGTGTTGACATTGACAAAACTGTTAGAAACAGTATGACCAGACAGTCTCAACACTGACAAAACTGTTTGAAACAGTATGACCAGATAGTCTTGACACTGACAAAACTGTTAGAAACGGTATGTAAAGATAGTCTTGACATTGACAAAACTGTTAGAAATGGTATGACCAGACAGTCTCGACATTGACAAAACTGTTAGAAACGGTATGACCAAACAGTCTAGACATTGACAAAACTGTTAGAAATGGTATGACCAGACAGTCTTGACATTGACAAAACTGTTAGAAACGGTATGTAAAGATGGTTTCGACATTGACAAAACTGTTAGAAACAGTATGACCAGTCAGTCTTGACATTGACAAAACTGTTAGAAATGGTATGATCGGACAGTCTTGACACTGACAAAACTGTTAGAAACAGTAAGACCAGACAGTTTTGAGCTGACCAGAATTAAAAAAATTGTGTAATTAAGTTGATGCTCAGAATATGTCCGTTTCATCATGTTTTTCTATTTCCATTTGAATATATACATGTATATCCAGTCATCCCCCTACCATAGGGTGGAATGTAGGCCAGTGGTAGAGTGCTGGTCTGAGGTTGTTGGGTCATAGAAATGAAGTGACTTGGTTGAAATATTTTGTTCCCATTCCCCAAACCAGTGCTGATCAGACCTGTCAACCCTCCCGGATTCCGCGGGAGTCTCCCGGTATTTGATCCAATCTCCTTTCACCTGTGCGGGAGACAGTTTCTCCTGTTAAATGACATTTTTGTAAGCATAAAAACAAAATCGATCCTCTTTTGTCAAAATAACAGAAGGGAAGTAACTCTGCCCTTTTTTCTTATTCGGAAAATGTCGACTACTTTCGGTTTCTGAGAATGTAACAGGCCGAATTGTCCCGACTGTTTAACCTTTGCCGAAGTGAGAATTGTGGGATAGCCTATTTATATTGTTAAAAAAGCACATGGAGTTTATAAAATGACGTGTTATTATAATGTTTGTTGTCCATTGTAATGGCTACGAAGCGTGTTGCCGCTAATTCAACAGGCTGTGTATTGACATTCAGTGTTGCCATATAAAAAAACAAAACTATCCAATTTAGTTCTAATAACACCTCTGAATTGTAAAATGTCTTCCCACTGGATTACATAATGCAACTATGACGAATCTGAACTGCCAGACTCCGAGTTGACAGTGATACACACGATGCATGTTAAAATCACATGTCACAGCAAGACAACGAAAAGACCAATTAGCTGTATAAACATACTTGTGTCAGTTAATTTTGTATGTTTCTGCGGTAAAATGTTGGTTATAAGGGTACACTTCAAGAAATTAGTTTTGTACAATTAAAAAATGTTGTGTTTGACATTGACATAAAGTTACTCACGGAAATGGGTATAATTCCGGTATATTTCACACGACGTCCGTAATGAGGTTTTACTTATGATTAATGAAAATACAATGTTTATTGCATCATTATAATGATTTTAAATAAGTACCACCCCACCGTTCCTTATTATAGTAAAAACTGAATATTAATTTATAAGATTTATATAAATTTGTCTTTGGTACTTAGGTACACTAACCATAAATGAGGCTGTAAGTGTAATACCGTAAATGTACTAATTAATTTTTTTACTTCTTGTTCATGTTCTTAACATTTTTGGATAAAATATATATATATTTTTAAATATGTATTAAATCATAATAATATTTAAACTTAAAAAAAAATAATAATAAAAAAAAATACCAAGATCTAAGGTTAAGAAGTATATATGACATTATAAAGTATTCATATAACTTATTGTAATAATGTTTTTTTTAAATCTTGCGATTTTGGGTTAAATTGTGTGAATTTAAAAAATCTCCTGCTTTTTGACAAAATCTCCTGCTTTTTCAACACACACCTCCTGCTTTCTCTTGACTAAAGGTTGACAGGTCTGGTGCTGATATATCAAAGGCTGTGGTATGTGTCATCCTATCTGTGGGCAAGCATATATTAAAAAAACCTAGTGTGACAGCAATGGATTTCTTTTGTCATGCTCTAGATCATTTGTTGCCATAACTATATACTGTAAATCAGGAAATGTTAGCGAGCATAAAGTATTATCAAATTTAGTGAGGTCATACAAGACGCTAATATTTCATGACGCTAAATTTAAAGAGGTATTCAACAGACTGTTCCAAAAAACTTGGGCAATTGTTTTGTCTGTGATTAACGTCAAGATTCATCAAAAACATTATTTTAGCTGATCCTATAACTTAACTGAGCTTATTCTTTTTTAAGTTTCTGATATGATGACCTCGCTAATATGTTACTTATTTAGATTTCGCTAAATTTTAAGATAGCTTAATATTTTATGATTTACAGTATATTGCCATAACCATATGACGAGTCCAAGGGAAAATCTATCAGTCACATTTTACAGCGTTGAGAAATATTGATTTTAAAGGTTGTCTACCTGAATATGTTCAGATTCACTGCATATAAACAAAACTGCATACTTTACTGCTGTAGGGTGTTATTGATGTACATGATAAAATTTCTTTGTCAATTTTATTCATTGTTATTTTTTTAAATATGTATTGTTAGAATGTAATGAAGAAATAAGCAATGCAATAAATATATATATATTTTAAATAATGAAATAGAATGAAAATAACTGTGGTAGTCAACTGCTGACAAATTTTAATTCATGTGCCTTTGTACTTATTTGACAAATATACTCCACTTCTACTATTTCCAAGATCTAGTGTCACATTTATTATATGATTGACAAGTTAGAAACAGTCTTTTAAAATTTTTTAACAGTGTAACCTTAGTCATTCTATATGATTTTTCTGAACTTCATTAATTTCAGAGCCATCCTTCTTCAAGAACAGAAGAGAGTCGATGAAGCCTTGGAGAGTTACAAGAAAGCCATCCACTTCCGACCAAAGCTATCTAGTGAGTTCTCTTACATTTCTCTATGATTAATTTATAACTATAAGGTATGTAACTCTATATAGCAACCCCATCACCACCACCATCATCACCACCATCACCACCACCATCACCACCATTTTATACATATGTTTAGGTCCAGTTTATAAGTACTAGTATGTGTTTGTCATAAAATGAATTAAAAAAAAGTTCCTAGCCATTTCATGCATATATAAATATTTGAAAATAGAAGTTTATTCTGAATCACATGTGGTTACATAATTCTTTAACTGTACATTGCAGTAATAATATGGTAAACACTAGCCATTTAGTAACATGTACTGGGGTATCATGCAAACAAGCTTTCTTTAGCTGTTCTTTCTTTGTGGGTATATTATCACATTAAGGTTTGTTTGTTAATTGTTATTGACTAGTTTATAGGGCAAGTCCTGGGTTGCTATATTTGTTTACCAAAAAATTTGCCAATCTTCAATTTCTAAATCCAGTCTAAATATGTATTCGCCAACAGTCAAAAGATTTTGTTTTTAATATTGTTCTTTATGATAATGAAGTATATTGCAAAATGTACTTATTATTCAATTTAAATCTTGTATGACATTGTTTTAGGGAGTCTATTTTTTACCTATCTCATCTGATGCACAGTCGGTCTAGAATCCATCCCCATTGATGGGCCCATTGAGCTATTTCTTGTTCAAGTCAGTGCACCACGAATGGCGTGCTTTGCTATATGTGGGATGGTGCATATAAAAAATCCCTTGCTGCTAAAGGAAAAATGTACCAGCTTTTGTCTCTAACTATATTATATAATTACAAATGTTTGACAGCTATTTGCTGATGATTATAATCAGTGTGATTTATTGGTGTTTAAACAAAAAATTTATTATACAGAAATTAAAATTTAGTATTTAAATTTCTTTAATTTGTTTTTTACAGTGGCTCATCTAAATTATGGTATTTTATTGGCATCTCTTGGAAAAACTGACCAAGCAGCACAGGTGAGTGTAGTTCTGTTATTGTGAACCAAATTAATTCAGTACTACACACTTGATCATACATATAAAAAAAACATGTTTAATTTCCCCATTTCTAAAGTTCAGTATACATGTATAACATAGAAAACCACTTTCAATCAGAATTCAGTATAGTAAAATATAGTGACAAATGTATTTCAAATTAAAATTTAAAAAAATTACATGTGGGGATAATGAGTGTCAATTGTGGGTGCTCATATCTTAACAGGTCTAAGCTCACTTGTTCAGGAAATAAAACAATACGTTTTGGTCATTTATATGCAAAGGATCAATTAGAAAATGGATATTTGTTTAAAAGCAGAACCTCACCATATTTATATTCTGCATGTTTGCCTCAGGATGTTATATAACACTACATGAAGTTCTGATCCAAAACAAAATACTGATTTATATTTGTTAGTCCAGACTAGTCTTTGAGTAGATTCGTTTTTCTTAAACTACACTATATTTTTATGAACTGATTACTTGTTCTGATTGGGTTAAGGTGTTCCGCCACTGTGCAGATCTTGACACCTCTGGTCTGAAGGATCCTCGTCTCCATGACAGCACCAAGATCTCCTGTCTCTACAATCTCGGTCGCCAGCTTACCGAGCAAGACAGATTCGAGGTATGTCACTACATTATGCAGACAAGGCCAAAACATCACTGCATTATACAAGACAATACTTACAAATCATACATGTATATTATACATTCAAGACTTAAAACAGCTTTCATTATACAGACTTGTCTTTTAAACGCTGACATAGCCAAAGAAGAGGCCATGGGTGCCATGCCCTCCTCACATTCACTTACCCTTTTTTTTCACTACCTTTTAGATTTTCCTGGGGCTCGTTCCACAAAACGATCTTAGCCCTAAGATCATCGTATGTGCATAACTACCTTATGCCCTTAAGATGATTGTAGCGCTAAGATCGCTTGGTGGAACGGGGCCCTGGGGCCCATTCCACAAAGCAGTCTTAGTGCTAAGTTCACCTTAGGTGCATAACTACCATAAGCACTTAACTTATCTTAGCGCTGAGGTTGTTTCGTGATTGTGTTGCCCCATCACATGTACTCATGAACAGTGTGGCTTCCCCTCTCCACAAACTGAGTTGCCCCCTTAATATTAATTTTTGACTATCCCAATACTTTTAAAACATTATGCATTATACAGACTTCTCTAATATACTATTGTCAGAAATGAGTTGCCATTCAGTTCCATATCAAATGGTCTCAGAGGACTAATTTTTGTACATTTATTTGCACGTGACATTTAATATTTTTAATGGAGGGAGCCGTGTCATCAAGTTAAATAAAATAGGTATCAAAAAACCACCCAAGGGAATACCAAAAGGTTGCCTCTTTAACAAAAGCTAATCTGTTGTGGGATAGATGATATGTCAGAGTAATAAAATAGCCTCATAAAATAATCTTTGGCTAATTAATTAATGACATTGCCCACCTGGAGCAGTTTGTACATTTTGCTAGGGTTTTAGGAGATGAAAAATATTACACTTCTCGACTTTGTGGCTGATATTTTTAGAAAAACAGAATTTGAAATAGCTTTTTTAACTTTTGTATGAATAAATGGAATACAGGGAAGGCAAAAAATATACAGGTAAAGTTTAAAAGAAGACTGACAATATATTTGGTTTGTTGTGGACATGCTTAGGAGTAGCTTTAGTTTTGGAACACCAATATTTTTCTGAATATTTGAAGAGCATTTTTACAATACTTGTTAAGTCCAACATTTATTTGTTGTGTAAGGTGGGATACACAGTGAAAGAAAGTAAAGGTGCTGGACATTGTGGTTTGAGGAGGGTTTTTTTTATCTTACATTTAAGCATGAGAGGCTGAATTTTTTTCTAACATTCACCACTTGTTCTATTTTTTTTTGCAGGATGCTTTGGAAGTGTTTCATGAAGCTTTGAAAAGAAGACCAAGTTACTATCAACCCCAGTCCCTTTACAACATGTTGGGTAAGAACCAAAACTACCATAGGTATATTAACCTCAATCCCTTTACAACATGATGGGTAAGAACCTAAACTACCATAGGTATATTAACCTCAATCCCTTTACAATATGTTGGGTAAGAATCTAACTACCATAGGTATATTAACCTCAATCCCTTTACAACATGTTGGGTAAGAACCTAACTACCATAGGTATATTAACCTCAATCCCTTTACAATATTTTGGGTAAGAACCTAACTACCATAGGTATATTAACCTCAATCCCTTTACAACATGTTGGGTAAGAACCTAAACTACCATAGGTATATTAACCTCAATCCCTTTACAACATGTTGGGTAAGAACCTAAACTACCATAGGTATATTAACCTCAATCCCTTTACAACATGTTGGGTAAGAACCTAAACTACCATAGGTATATTAACCTCAATCCCTTTACAACATGTTGGGTAAGAACCTAAACTACCATAGGTATATTAACCTCAATCCCTTTACAACATGTTGGGTAAGAACCTAAACTACCATAGGTATATTAACCTCAATCCCTTTACAACATGTTGGGTAAGAACCTAACTACCATAGGTATATTAACCTCAATCCCTTTACAATATTTTGGGTAAGAACCTATTGCCAGTGTATTAACCTCAATCCCTTTACAACATGTTGGGTAAGAACCTAACTACCACCAGTATATTAACCTCAATCCCTTTACAACATGTTGGGTAAGAACCTAAACTACCATAGGTATATTAACCTCAATCCCTTTACAACATGTTGGGTAAGAACCTAAACTACCATAGGTATATTAACCTCAATCCCTTTACAACATGTTGGGTAAGAACCTAACTACCATAGGTATATTAACCTCAATCCCTTTACAACATGTTGGGTAAGAACCTAACTACCATAGGTATATTAACCTCAATCCCTTTACAACATGTTGGGTAAGAACCTAACTACCACCAGTATGTTAACCTCAATCCCTTTACAACATGTTGGGTAAGAACCTAAACTACCATAGGTATATTAACCTCAATCCCTTTAGAACATGTTGGGTAAGAACCTAACTACCATAGGTATATTAACCTCAATCCCTTTACAACATGTTGGGTAAGAACCTAACTACCACCAGTATATTAACCTCAATCCCTTTACAACATGTTGGGTAAGAACCTAAACTACCATAGGTATATTAACCTCAATCCCGTTACAACATGTTGGGTAAGAACCTAACTACCATAGGTATATTAACCTCAATCCCTTTATGTTGGGTAAGAACCTAACTACCACCAGTATATTAACCTCAATCCCTTTACAACATGTTGGGTAAGAACCTAACTACCTCTAACACAACCTCATTTCCTTTACATTAACCTAGTTCCTTTACAACATGTTGGGTCAAATCCAAACTACTACCAGTACAACCCCATTTATTTTTATACATTAAATGGCCTAGTTGCATTATCTCCACCACGCCACCTCCCCACCCCACCTCCCCACCCCCAATCAGATGGCTATAATCTTCCATTATGTTAAGGATTATTGTTCCCACTCCTTACCATGTCTTGAAGAGAATGCCCTGGCAAAGTTAGAAGTTAGTCTATGACAGGTGTGCTTGAAGAGTTCTCTGATGGAAGTACAGGTATACCAAAAACTACCCACACCCACACCTACTCCTATATTCTCATTCACTCTTGCAGTTCAGATACAGTTTCATTTACTGCCACTTTTATTCAAACCATCATGTTGTTAAGCTCTGGCTGACACTTCTATCCTTCAGTGGAAATTGTTTGCTCATTTCTTTACGGAGTAAGACATTTGTAGGGCATTAGATACAAGTCAGTAGATTAGTAATGCTTTTTCATGCTGTTGTTCAGTTATGATCATGTTCATACTGCAAAATTATGTAGATGGATCACTTAGACAATACTGAATTTAAAAGTAACTATTCTCAGTGATCAACATGAGGTGTACTTAAAGATAAAATATCTGTTCTTTATGATATTTACCTGAGGTATAGACCAATTTGGGCCATTTAATAGATGATGCTCAATATCGGTTCCAGATGTCATCTAAATGAAGATGGGTCATTTTGTTAATGCTGAAATGTTCTGCGTTATCTAATTGAGGTATACATGAAGATGGGTCAGTTAAATAATGCACTGCTGATATGTCTATTCTGTGTTATCTAGGCAAGGTATAAATAAAGATGGGTGAGATAAGGCTGATATAGATTATCTATTCTGTGTTATCTAGGCAAGGTATAAATAAGGATGGGTCAGATAAAGCTGATATAGATTATCTATTCTGTGTTATCTAGGTGAGGTATAAATAAAGATGGGTCAGATAAGACTGATATAGATTATCTATTCTGTGTTATCTAGGTGAGGTATATATAAGAAGGTTGGTCATCTAAATAATGTTGATATATTTACTCTGTTATCTCGGTATGGTATACATGCAGATGGATCACTGATATATCTATTCTGTGTTACCTAGTTGACGTATACATGAAGATGGGTCAGATAATGTTGACCATCGGTGGACCCATTGAGCTATTTCTCGTTCCAGTCAGTGCACCACGACTGGTATATTAAAGGCCATGGTATCCTGTCCTTGGGATGGTGCATATAAAAGATCCCTTGCTACTAATGGAAAAATGTAGCGGGTTTCCTCTCTAAGACTATATATGTCACAATTACCAAACATTTAACATCCAATAGCCAATGATTAATAAATCAATGTGCTCTAGAGGTGTTGTTGAAAAAAAAAGAGGAAAAAAAAAAGATAATGTTGAATTATCTATTCTGTTATCTAGGTGATGTATACATGAAGATGGGTCAGTTAGATAATGTTGAATTATCTATTCTGTTATCTAGGTTATGTATACATGAAGATGGGTCAGTTAGATAATGTTGAATTATCTATTCTGTTATCTAGGTGATGTATACATGAAGATGGGTCAGTTAGATAATGTTGATATATCTATTCTGTTATCTAGATGATGTATACATGAAGATGGGTCAGTTAGATAATGTTGATATATCTATTCTGTTATCTAGATGATGTATACATGAAGATGGGTCAGTTAGATAATGTTGATATATCTATTCTGTTATCTAGGTGATGTATACATGAAGATGGGTCAGTTAGATAATGATAGTGTTGACATATCTATTCTGTGTTACCTAATTGATGTATACACAAAGATGCATCATATAATGTTGATTTATCAGTTCTGTTAACTAGATGATATATACATGAAGATGGGTCATTTTTTAGTCCGTCCCACAGGGAACACCTTTTTCATACTACGAAATTTACTACAAGTTAGTTATTTCTGAACCGATTGATTTGTACATTACACACAAAAATAGTATTTTTGTGTTATTTCCAAGGCACTTTTACTTTTCTTCTTACGTCAAACCAAACTGAAATTATGTACATTTTTTTTTATATAATGTTGATTTATCCATTCTATGTGGGGCAGGACATAGCCCAGTGGTAAAGCATTTGCTGATGCGCGGTCGGTCTGGGATCGATCCCCGTCGGTGGACCCGTTGGGCTATTTCTCGTTCCAGCCAGTGCTCCACAACTGGTGTAACAAAGGCTGTGGTATGTACTATCCTGCCTGTGGGATTGTGCATATAAAAGATCCCTTGCTGCTAATCGAAAAGAATAGCCCATGAAGTGGCGACAGTGGGTTCTCTCTCTCAATATCTGTGTGGTCCTTAACCATATGTCTGATGCCGTATAACCGTAAATAAAATGTGTTGAGTGCATTGTTAAATAAAACATTTCTTCCTTCTATTCTATGTTATCTAGGTGAGGTATACATGAAGATGGGTCAGTTAGATAATGCTGAACACTGGTATCACGAAGCTCTCAAGTCGAAACCTGACCATATTCCGGCTCACATCACGACTGCAAGACTGCTGCAGAAGAAGGTAGTTTACTGTTCTCACAAATTTTCTTCTTTTTTCAGTTCATTAAAAACCCCACCCCATATCAGATATTTACATTTCAGTTTTCACAAATTTTCTCTTTTTTTTTAGTTCATTAAAAAAAATCCATATCAGATATTTACATTTCAATTTAAAACTTAAGCTATCTGATGTTACTGGATTAATACGCATGCACTAGTCTCGGCAGTACATAGTTAAAGTTTGTTTTGTTTAACAACACCACTAGAGCACATTTGATTTATTAATCGTTGGCTGTTGTATGTCAGACATACAGTAATTGTGACATCTAGTCTTAGAGAGGAAAGGCACTACATTTTTGTCACTAGTAGCAAGGGATCTTTTATATGCACCATCCCACAGACAGGATAACACATACTACAGCCTGTGATATACCAGTTGTGGTGCACTGGCTGGAACGACAAATAGCCCAATGGGCCCACTGATGAGGATCGACCCCCAAACGGACCACACATCAAGCGAGCACTTCACCACTGGGCTACATCCTGCCCCCCCCCCCCTCCCTCGGTGGTATATAGAGATTCAATCACTGGCCTTAAGGCTGCTGTTATGTATTGAATTCATGTCCCAATACTGACTCTATCTGAGAGCAAGTTTTAACAGTGCATCAATGACTTTCTCACTAACCATTAACTTCTGTCCAGGACAGATATCCCAGGTAGATGAGCTTTGAGCTTAGGTCAGTTTTAATTTGACCTTTAATGGAATGAAAGCAAGAAAATTTTAATAAATGAATCCTTGCAAAAAACATATACAAAGATGTTTAGGATCTTGTTTTTTGGTTTGTTTGCCCACATAACATCTAGACTTTTTTTCAGAAACATCAAAATATTACATTTTAAATTTTTTTTTAGCACTCTTTTTTAAGTTTTTTTTTTAAAGTCGCACACCTTAGTTTCAACCCATACAAATAGACACTAAGTTTGATTAATTTACAAACCTGTAACACATTTGGATAATGTTATAACAGAGTGAAACAAGAGTCTGTGATATTAAAACTGTGAAATAGATTAAAACTAGACTCCATAACTTTTACTTCTCAGACGCACATGCATTTTTCAAAATATGAAAAATGCATTTTGTGCTATTAGAAACACCAGGATGACCAGAAACACTTCGATTATACAGAAATTGATAATCTAAAGAATAAAATATAACTAATGTTTGATTTCAGTGATCATAAACGGCTCTAATAGTGGAAAATATGTCATAGTGTTTAAAAACTAGGGTCTGTCCCTTTAATATTTGAATTTTTATTTTTTTATTCCTTTCCAGACTTCATTAATGTGGTCAGCTAATAATACACAGCATGTGATAATTTCTCAAGCCAGTCGTTCTGATATTATTGTCATTTATGTTAATGTGATAAATTTTGTTTTCAGAATAAACTGGAGGAAGCAGAAAGCTGGTTGAAGAAAGCCTATGAGCTGGATCCTAATGACAGCAGTATGTTGCATCATTATGGTAAGTTGGAAACTGCATGACATAATGTTACTAACAGGCCAAATATTCATTCAGATCTTGCACCAAGAAGCTTTTGATATGAGTAATATTACATAATTATGTTGATTAATATCTTAAAGGGTTGTATGATATGTGTAAATATTTTCATTAAAAATATTGATTAAAATTTCACAGAAACAGGTGTGATATAAATAATATAGAAAATGTTGATTAAAGTCTCGTGGAGTGGTCTCTATAGGTAATATTAAAAATATTGATTAAAATCTCATGGAGTGGTCTGATATGGGTAATATTTTCATTAAAAATATTGATTAAAATATCACAGAAAGTGGTGTAATAAGAATCATTAGTCTTATTCAACTTACCGTACTAGCATAACAACAATGCTGTAACACTTGTTGTGCTAGTACTAGGTAAGTTTGAATAATAATGAAAATTAGAAACAAATTTTTTAAATTTAAAATATTGATTATGATCTCTAGAAAGTTGTCTGATATGGGTAATAATAAAATATTATGATCTCTAGAAAGTTGTGTGATATGGATAATAATAAAATATTATTTTTCTCTAGAAAGTTGTCTGATATGGGTAATAATAAAATATTATGATCTCTAGAAAGTTGTGTGATATGGATAATAATAAAATATTATTTTTCTCTAGAAAGTTGTCTGATATGGGTAATAATAAAATATTATGATCTCTAGAAAGTTGTGTGATATGGATAATAATAAAATATTATTTTTCTCTAGAAAGTTGTCCGATATGGGTAATCATAAAATATATTCTCTAGAAAGTTTTCTGATATGGGTAATAATAAAATATTGATTATGATCTCTAGCCAGATGAAAAATAATAAAATAGTGATTAAAATCTTGTAGAGTAGTGTAATATGGGTAATATTTCCAAGCCAAATATTAATTCAGATCTTTTATTGAGTGGTGTGATATAAATAATATTTCCAGGCAGATAACGATCTCATATGAACAGTATATCCATGCACTGCTCTGACTTGAATCTTTATTTAAGTTAGAGATTAGTTTGAATTAATCAGGGACCATATATTTCAAAGAATATTGTGGAAGAACATTGTTTCATTTTGATTGAACACTAGCAATGTATTGGAAAATTAAAGTGGTGTGTGTGTCTGTTGTTTTTATATGGTTTTTTTTTTTTTTTTTTTAAAGTGATGTGTGGTTTTTGATGTGACACAGCAAGAAAAACTGTTTGTTAATTTTATTATATTGATTCTAATAATGCTACTGAAACAGCAATGTGACACTTTTGTATGATCATTCTGTTCGCAAATATTGCAGAAGATATTGATTTGTTAAAAAGACCTCTATGACCAAGGGCCATAGCTAGCTGGTTTTCCCATGGATATACAGAGCAATATGGCATTAGTTAAAACAAGCCAGGCAAGAAATGGGGCGTTCAACAATTATACATGTAAAATATAGCTTTTTCTATACCCATACCCATGTAACATATTGTAATTCTAAGATCACATCCTCCCTTTAAAATCCCATTATAGTAGTTGTTAACACCCTCTTACACACTTTCACTGTCCGGGCGGGACGTAGCCCAGTGGTAAAATGCTTGCTTGGTGCATGGTCGGTGCAGGATCGATCCCTGTTGGTGGGCCCATTGGGCTATTTCTCGTCCCAGCCAGTGTACCATGACTGGTATAACAAAGGCCGTGGTATGTGCTATCCTATCTGTGAGATGGTGCATATTAAAGATCCCTTGCTTCTAATAGAAAAAAATGTTGCGGGTTTCTTCTCTAAGACTATATGTCAACATTACCAAATGTTTGACATCCAATAGCTGATAATTAATAAATCAATGTGCTCTAGTGGTGTCGTTAAACAAAACAAACTTTTAACTTTCTTTTACTGTTCCGTGATGTAATTGGGGGTGGGACATAGCCCAGTGGTGAAGCGTTCGCTTGATATGTGGTCGGTCTAGGATCGATCCCCATCGGTGGACTCATTGGGCTACTTCTCGTTCCAGCCAGTGCTCCACAACTGGTGTAACAAAGGCCGTGGTATGTACTATCCTGTCTGTGGAATGGTGTATATAAAAGATCTCTTGCTGCTAATCGAAAAAAGTAACCATTAAGTGGCGACAGTGAGTTTCCTCTCTCAATATCTGTGTGGTCCTTAACCATATGTCTGATGCCATACAACCGTAAATAAAATGTGTTGAATTCATCATTAAATAAAACATTTCCTTCCTTCCTTCTGTGATGTAGTTGACCAACGTTATTGGACTTTCGGTTTGTAAATTACATTTTGTTTTTCTTTGGTAAAAATACTAGACAGAAAATCATCTGCTAAAGAACAAAATGACCATGAATTTAAAAAAGAGACATTGTTTTGAAAACATTACTATATGTGTATCACTGTTGACACAAATATCCCTTCCCCCACAATGTTGTATAAAGTATTCCTTGATACGTCTTTTCCCTCTAGAAATACGTAATTGTTGAATAGCCCCAAAAATGTATTTTAAAGTTAAAAGTTAGTTTGTTTTGTTCAATGACACCACAAGAGCACATTGATTAATTAGTCATCGGCTATGGGATGTCAAACATATAGTAACTGTGATGTGTAGTCTTTAGGAAACATTTTTACATGTTTTTTTTATTTTGTTTTAACAACACCACTAGAGCACATTGATTTAGTAATCATTGGCTATTGGATGTTAAACATTTGATAATTTTGATGTTTAAAGAAAAAACCCACTACATTTTTCCATTAGTAGCATGGGATCTTTTATATGCACCATCCCACAGATAGGATAGCACATACTACATCCTTTGATAACCAGTCGTGGTGCACTGGCTGGAATGAGAAATAGCCGAATGGGCCCACTGACGGGGATCGATCCCAGACCAACCGTGTAGCAGGCGAGTGCTTTACCACTGGGCTATGTCCTGCCCCTTTTGTAGATTAGCAGCAAGAGATATTTTATATGCTTATTCCCACAGACAAAACAGCACATACCATGGCCTTTGATATACATTTTAATGATGATGGATAAACTCATGGAAGGTACAGCTACAACTTTAAAGATATACTAGTTATTGATTACTCCAAAGATGAAAGAAAGCTATTTCAAGAACCTTGATATAGTTAATAAATGATGTCTTTCTCTTTAGAAATATTTCATTTTCTTGTCTGTCATATAGATGTTTGTCCCTAGAGTAAAACATCAATCTTCCAGAAAGCATCATCTTGCATCAAGCCAGGAATAACATCTGAATCCATATTTAATTATGTTCCATGTAATATGGTCTTTAGAAACTACTTGAAAGTAGTCCATCAATTGTATTATAACTAGAAAACCTACTTGATGTACTTTGTAGGCCCCAAAGCACTGATATTTATCAGTGATAAGATCAAACAAAAATATGAGAGTCAGGGGAAATATGTCTGAAGCATTTACCAAATTGAATAGTTGTTAATACTACCAGGCTAAATAATATGCTTAATAATGCATACTATCTCAAATGAACATTACCCCAATCCATACACATGTACATTTTTCATGCCATAATAATAATTAAATATTGGTTTTATTTTTAGTCATACATAATGAGATTATATGTCTTTCTGGATAAACTGTGGCAGGACATAGCCCAGTGGGGAAAACACTCGCTTGATGCGCAGTCGGTCTAGAATCAATCCCCATCAGTCGGCCTATTGGGCTATTTCTCACTCTAGCCAGTGCACCACAACTGGTATATCAAAGGCCATGATATGTGCTATCCTGTCTGTGGGATGGTGCATATAAAAGATCCCTTGCTACTATTCTAAAAAATTAGCGGGTTTCATCTCTATGACTGTGTCAAAATGACCACATGTTTGACATTCAATAGCCAATGATTAATAAATCAATGTACTCTAGTGGTGTCATTAAACAAAACAAAGTTTCTTTTTCTTGATAAATACGTGGGCAAGATTTAGTGCAGTCGGTTGAACAAAGAAACCAAACTTTCTTGATAATCACAATATCATTGCCCATGATGGCAATAAAAATACCTTGTAGTGATATCACATCCATCACGGCAATAAAAGAACGTCTTAATGTCTGAGGAAGTAGAGCGCATGCTAATTTTATTTGTTGTTTTAATTTGTATTGTGCACATTAAAATTAATGGAGTTGAAAAAGAAAGAGAATGTAAGTATGTACGTGTATGTCATGCACAAAATGTATTTTAAAATTTAATTACAGGAATTACTTGTTACGTCTTTTTGATTTATGGGGTTATAAAGATGCACAAACATATGTGTGACTTGCCTCTCCATGCCCTGCATCTTGTGTATAGCTGTCTGTTTATAACGTCATAAATCTTAAACAAATAACACAATCCCTAAATAATTTATACAGCTGTATTGTGGACATGTGTTTATTACTTCACAGAGTGAAATGATATGCACGGTCACAGCTATCTACCTGTTCCTTTGACTGTTTTGTAAAGGAAGTAAATGTTTTATTTAACAAAACACTCGACATATTTAATTTACGGTTATATGGCGTCAGACATATGGTTAAGGACCACAAAGATATTAAAGAGAGGAAACCCACTGTTGCCACTTCATGAGCTACTCTTTTCGATTAGCAGCAAGGGATCTTTTATATGCACCATCCCACAGACAGGATAGTACATACCACAGCCTTTGTTACACCAGTTGTGGAGCACTGGCTGGAATGAGAAATAGCCCAATGGGTCCACCGATGGGGATCGATCCTAGACCGACCGCGCATCAAGCGAGCGCTTTACCACTGGGCTACATCCTGCTCCCGTTTTATAAAGCTTCATAAAGACAGAGATGACTTTATATGCTCTAATAATATTGCCTTGTTGGTCGCACGTTCATGAATTGTAAAGTTAAAGTTTGTTTTGTTTAACAACAACACTAGAGCACATTCATTTATTTAGTATCGCTATTGGATGTCACACATCTGGTAATTTTGACATACTGGTAATCTTAGAGTAAATAAAGTTTGTTTTGTTTTTAATGACATCACTAGAGCACATTGATGTATCTTTCATCAGCTATTGGATGTCAAACATTGGGTGATTTTGACATAATCTTGTAAAGGAAACACGATATATTTCTCCATTAATAGCAAGGGATGTTTTATATGCACCATCGCACAGACCTTTGATATATCAGTTGTGGTAGTGTGGCTGGAATGAGAAATAACCTAATGGGCCCACTGACAGGGATTGATCCTAGCCTGACCATGCATCACGCAGGTGCTTTTCCACTGGACTATGTCCCACCCCTCTTGAATTGTAAGACCAGTTGACTATTATGGTATTTGATTTCATTAAGGTCAGGGAGAGATGGGGAGAGGAGGGGACATATCCCAGTGGTAAAGCACTCGGCTAATGCAACTGGGGAGGGGATAATTATATGCTGATTTATATTTCAAATTTGAAAGAGGGAGCAATACATAATCTTCTAAATTTAGGGAGGCATTTCAACTTATTTTCATGCTTCTATCCAATTACGGTTCAAGCACGCTGTCCTGGGCACACACCTCAGCCATCTGGGCTGTCTGTCCACGACAGTGGGTTAGTTGTTAGTGGTTTTATGGAGGCAGCACTTACCTTGCCCACCACTTCCAACACCACTAATGCCTACGATAGTAAATGTAAACTTGGGAGGATGAATTTACAGTCTTTCTATGTCTTACATGTAACTACATACATTTGTACATTTACAATGCTTTTAAATCCCTGCGTTTAAGAAAAACAGGCATTGTAAATTCGGCCTGGATGTTTTGTAAAATTGGATACAGGATTTAAAAAAAAAAAAAAAAAAAAAAAATTCACTGTAGTAACTTAAATTAAACATTATTTTATGACTAAAGCAAAGTTTTTTTCATCACTGTTCTTGTGACACTGCATTCATTGCACTGAAATCGGGTACCTTTGATATCCGTCTGTTAATTATCCCAGTGTAATGGGAGACTTGTATTCAAAATCAATTGCTTAAGAATGATTTATAATGGAGTTTTCTTGTTGATGTGTATCAACATGTACAAAGGGTGCTGCAGGCAAAACGTATAACCTATCTAAACATGACTTGCAAACTTTTAATATATGTAAATGACAGGCAGTGAACATTGAAAAAAAAATTGCTTCATTGTTAATAGCAGCGGGAAATCTAAATGGATGAAAATTACCAGTAAACCTTGCAAAGAAATGTAAAGGAAAGGATTGTTGAATTACATGTCAGTATATTTTTAGCTCCTGGTGTTTGGTGTCTACCATGTACATATACTTCCCACACAAAACAAAAATCGAATTAGATGATTTTTCTCCCATAAATCATCTTTCCAACTTTGTGTCAACCTATGTTAACTATATCAGCACACACATACATGTGTGTACCTGTGCCAAAACACCCACAATATCAGCACCATAAATGTAACAAGAATTGATGTTTTAAATATTTATCTCATATCTCATAAATTGTTTGGTTTATGGGGCAGGGTAGAGTGGCGGGGTGGAGTGGAGTGTTTCAACTCTTTCTTATACTGTAGTGAAAACCTGCCACTATAAAAGCATTATTGACTTAAATATAACGAATCACAAGCTAAATAGCGGTCTCTTGGAAAAATTAACAGCAATTGTTGTATGGTTTTAGAAGATTTTCTTTTATTCACCTACTAGGTCCACAGGAGTAGCCCATTCAGTGGCAACAGCGGGTTTCCTCTCAAAATCTGTGTGGTCCTTAACCATATGTCTGACGCCATATTACCCTAAATAAAATGTGTTGAGTGCATTGTTAAATAAAGCATTTCTTTCTTTCTTTGGACTGCTGTTCACTTTTTGCAGGCTGCTAATTGAAGCCCTAAGTAGCATACGACATATATCATAGTGCACACATTACTGTTTTAGGGCAAAACTTTAACCTTGGAGGAAAGGAAGAAAGGAAATGTTTTATTTAACGACAAACTCAACACATTTTATTTACGGTTATATGGCGTCGGACATATGGTTAAGGACCACACAGATATTGAGAGAGGAAACCCGCTATCGCCACTTCATGAGAGAAATAGCCCAATGGGCCCACCGACAGGAATCGATCCTACATCGATCGCGCATCAGGCGAGTGCTGTAACACTGAGCTACATCCCGCCCTTTTGGGGAAGGGTGTAAGACACTGCACCCCTGCTTTGAAATTAGTTTCTTAAATTAAATTTTATTAGGCTAAATTGTTTTCTTAATCAAATGGACATTATACAACAAATTGTATATTTATTACCCATATGATTACAAATATCTTGATACATATCAAAGTGATACATCCCACTAGAATGCCAAGAGGGACGTAACACTTTTGACGTCACACGATGACGTCAGCAATTAGCGCACTACAACCTTACAGAAACGTCAGTGAAATGAGATGAGTGATATAAATTAAGATCGATTATGGGTAATAAATAGGATAGTAAACTCGCTACCATTTCATATCATGTTTATGTCCCACATGAAATAATTTTCATTGTCAATCGCTAAAGCGAGTGACAATGGAAAAATTATTTCACTCGGGACATAAACATGATACGAAATAGAAGCTCGTTTAATATCCTATAAGTATGTTACAAATCAGTATCACTCAAGACATCTTATTACATTTAGAAAAAATAAAGAGGGGCACAGAAAAATAAAGCGGGGTAGAGTGCAGTAAAATAAAGAGGGGTGCAGAAAAATAAAGAGAGGTGGTGCGCAGTAAAATAAAGAGTGAATGAATGAATGAATGTTTAACGACACCCCAGCACGAAAAATACATCGGCTATTGGGTGTCAAACTATGGTAATGCAAAAATATACGGTGATGATCAACGTTAATATAAAAATTCAAGATTTAAATAAAAACTGTAAAGAACTGTGCAAAAATACAAATATCACAGATAGATACTGACTTTTACTCAAAATTTCAATTTGTGCTGTATTGGCCATTCTCAAAGAGAATGTTACACCCCTGCACCACGGTGAGGTTACAGCACACGCAGGGGTAAAATAAAGAGAGGCGCAGAAAAATAAAGAGGTGTGCAGAAAAATAAAGGGGTGGCAGAACGTGAAAGGGACAGCAAAACATGAATAGGGGAAAACAGCATCCCCTAAAATGGACCAGCAAGAACACTGGGTGTGATTCTTTTCCAGTCCTTTTGTTTTCTCCTTGATACTGAGGAGTAATATTTCCAAAACAAAAGTCTGATACAGTGAAACCCCTCTAAACTGGACACCCGTGATACCAATAAAAATGTCCGGTATTAAGAGAGATCCTCTTTAGAGATGTTAAGTTCTGTATTGGTTTTTAAAAACGTCCGGTTTTGAGGGAATTCTGGTTTACAGAGGGTCCGGTCTTGAGAGGTTCCACTGTACGTCTATTGTGAAACAAATTGCTGATGGTTGAATATTTTCATTGTTTACAGCACAGTTCTATGCAGAGGCCGGGCGCCACAAGGAATCTCTGCACATGTTCAAGTTAGCTCTTGCTAAATCCAAACCAGATTTTGAGCTGCTCTTCAATGCTGCTAATGCATTTAGGTAAATAGAATGGCTTACCATATTTTAAATGCAGCAGTGGAAACTCATTCTGAATAGATTTTTTGCACTTATGATACATAATGGGCATTTTGTAATGCCACAAGCACATGGAATTAATTTAATGTGTATATTCAGAGGAAGCTGCTGTAGTACACATCTGTCTTGGGTGCCAGTTCCGACATGTTCCAGTTCCATTTCCCAACACAGGATTCAATATCATTAACTTAGGCTATATTTCATAATCTTGTCACTTAATTTATATATATTTTTTTGTTTTTTTAACTTTTAAATATTTTCTGCTGAAACTCTGTACTTATGAAACACATATCCAGGCTAAGTACTTCATCAACAACAGACAGACATGCCCAGTATTAACAGTGAGAAAATGTAGCATTTGGTTATTTTATTTGCTGTGCATCAATGCATATATACAATAGTTCACGTAAATCAATAAATTGCTTCAGACCACTGCTCCAGGATATTAAGCAGTGTAAATATTTCCAGCTATTGCCACCATTTTGCGATTAACTTACACATTATTTATAACTGATTTCCATACACATATGCCT
This sequence comes from Gigantopelta aegis, assembly GCF_016097555.1. Lineage (NCBI taxonomy): Eukaryota > Metazoa > Mollusca > Gastropoda > Neomphalida > Peltospiridae > Gigantopelta > Gigantopelta aegis. Next base: position 21,893,250 of record NC_054702.1, read on the forward strand.
CTGCCAAACCACCTACAAATGTCAGTATCATAAATTGAACAAGAACAAAATCGATCTCATTGCAGTTGCAATTTTAAAAATAGATCATGTTGATCCTAAATTGCTAACTTTTTGGGATGGGATGTATTAAAGTGTTGGTTGTGCATAAGACAAACTATTTCTTATAAAGCTGTATATTAGGTTAAGCTGTGTATCTTATAATTGTAGACAAGAAGGTGACAACGGTGGGGCAGAAGGTCTGTACAGACAAGCTGTCAAACTGAAACCAGAGGTACGTCCACTCTTATATGTCTGTTGATTACTGCTACTTGGTGAAATTATTAATATGGAATGCCATTATACTGTGTAAATTTAGAACTGGTAATGCCAGACTTCCTATAGAAACTGCAGATGGTATAATATTGAGAGAAAAACATAGAATGTCACTTATGCAAAACTGACATTGGTGAGAGAAAGTTGCATGTATCAGGTTAACATATATACAGACCAAGAGCATTATTTCATATAACTAAAAATTCATGTTTCTGTTAAGTCCGACTCCCATAAAACCTGTCATATGCTATAGATTGTCAAAGACAAGAAGGAAGAAGGAAATGTTTTATTTAACAATGCACTCAACACATTTTATTTACGGTTATATGGTGTCAGGCATATGGTTAAGGACCACACAGATATTGAGAGAAGAAACCCACTGCTGCCACTTCATGGGCTACTCTTTTCGATTAGCAGCAAGGGATCTTTTATATGCACCATCCCAGGATAGTACATACCACAGCCTTTGTTACATCAGTTGTGAAGCACTGGCTGGAACGAGAAATAGTCCAGTGTGCCCACCGACAGGGATCGATCCTAGACCGACCGTGCATCAAGCGAATGCTTTACCACTGGGCTATGTCCCGCCCCGTCAAAGACAGGAAGCAGACAGTATGTTTCTACACAGATACAAATGATGTATACTAAGTTTTAACATCCCTGCTCCATCAGACATCTGCCACATAGTATGTTTCTACAGTTACAAATGATGTATACTAAGTTTTAACATCCCTGCTCCATAAGACATCTGCCACATAGTATGTTTCCAAATTATTATTTTTATTTTTTTTCGTGCTTATATCCAATTAAGGTTCAAGCACACTGTCCTGGGCATACACCTCAGCTATCTGGGTTGTCTGTCCAGGACAGTGGGTTAGTTGTTAGTTGGTTAGTGGTTATTGAGAGAGAAGAGGGTGTACTGGCCTTACACCTATCCATTGAGTCGTTAAGAACTCGCTCTGGGTTGGAGCCGGTACAGGGCTGCGAACCCTGTACCTACCAGCCAGTAGTTCAATGGCTTAATCACTGCGCCACTGAGGCCACACAGTTACACATTATGTATACCAAGTTTTAACATGCCCTCTTCATCACAGATCTTCCAAATATTTCTTTTGTCCATGCCTACATGGATAGTAGATAGATAACACTACATGAGTGGCTGTTGGATATCATTCATCTTAAAACAAATAGTTTGAAAACAAATCGAACAAGTGGAAATGAGTGGATTTGATTGTGCTTGTTTCATTGAATGGTATGGCTGTAGCAACTGGAGTATCTAGGAGCAGCTAGTTTATATTTTTAATTTGACAATACACGTGTATTATTGGTGTGTGTTATCAAAAAAAAACTAATGATGTTCTCACCAACAAGTGTGTAATAAATTGATTTCTTGTTTCAGTTGTCCTCTGCCCACATGAACCTGGGAGCCATGCTGCACATGAACAACAAACTGGAAGAAGCTGAGACGAGCTATCTGGAAGCTCTTCGCTTGAAGCCTGATGACAACATGACGAAAACCAATCTTCAGAAACTGAGAAACCTAATAGGGTCCAGGAAATATTCAACATCCAAGAAGAATACAAGATAGAAGTGGTTAAAGTTTAATATATACAATATATATTATATATTATATGATGACAATATGACAAAAACCAATCTACAGAAACTGACAAACCTAAAAGGATCCAGAAAATATTTTACATCCAAAAAGAATACAAGATAGAAGTGGTTAAAGTTTTAATATACAGTGAAACCACTGAAGACCGGTCCCTCTGTAAACTGGAATTCCCTCAAAACCGGACGTTTTACAGAGTCCCTTTTTAAAAACCAGGACAGAACTTAACCTCTCTAAACTGGATCCCTCTTAAAACCGGACATTTTTATTGGTCCCAAGGCTGTCCGGTTTAGAGGGGTTTCACTGGATATAACATATATATTATATGTTGACAGCATGACAAAAACCAATCATCAATAACTGAGGAACCTAATAGAGTCCAGGAAATATTCAACATCCAAGAATACTACAAGATAGAAGTGGTTAAAATTTAATATATATATATATATATTATGTATTTGAGGTATTATTTGGCATACAACTTGGCATAACATCACAAACTTTACCAAACATGACTCGATGTCACATCATTTAAACAAAGTTTGTTTTGTTTAACGAAACCACTAGAACACATTGATTTATTAATCATTGGCTGTTGAATGTTAAACATTTAGTAATTCTGATATACCATCTTAGAGAGGAAACCTGCTACATTATTCCATTAGTAGTAAGGGATCGCTTATATGCACCATCCAACAGACCATCTAAACAAGAGTTACAAATGGACGTGCTTCTTAAATTGCATTTGGTCAAACTAAAACAACATTTTTTTTTTACATAGGATTGGTTTCAGGAATATATAACTTAAAATACTAGATAAATACATAATATAAATAAAACTGATGTCCAATGAATTAATTTTATTTGAACAGAATTGGCGAAGTTTATTTTTACCTTTTTAACTTTGATGTTGAAAAAGTGACAAGTAAATAATGCTATATTTTTATAAGATGTAGTTAAAAAGTGTCCTAATACTTGTGATTTGGGGTGGGTGGTGAAGTTACAGGTTGTAGAGTTTCCGTAGATGGCTTATGATAATGTTCTTTCTTGTATGTATATGGCATATACATGTTTGTGAACTTTGTTTGAAATAATGTCAATTTTTAACCTTATTTATGAAAATTGTTGTTTTACCACTATCTAATAAAATGTACTGTGACATGGTTGTTACAGCTTATTTATGTTACTTTTTCTCAGTAACTTACTTGGTGAATTTAGTCCCAGAATATATATATTTTTTATAATAAAACAAAGTGTGATGCAATATCTTTGTCACTGTCAGGTGATATGAAAACCCTGACACATATGGAGGTTGTGAACAATATCATTTTATAAATAAAGTGTATATATTATATTTGTATAAATATACTCCCGACAAAAAGAAAATTAAGCAAGTTAAGTTGATGTTTCTTCAAAAATCTTCTTACACATAGTACTGTATTTGAAATAAAAATAAAACTGACCCTTCTCTTTCAACCAGGGGTGGGAATTCTCCTCGGATCAGCTGTTTTCCTCTAATGGAACATTGTGTTTCCTCGCATTTTAATCGTCCTTTCCTCCAAAATGTGTCTAATGGCACAGATTTTAACCTAGGATTTCAAGAATTTCCGGGACCCCTCTAGATTTCCTCTTTTTTTTTTTACAGTTCACCAATTCCCACCCCTGTTCAACATATCCACCATAGCATGCTGAAAACGTGTGGGCGAAGGTGCCATTCAAATATGTCTAACTCTTAATCAGGATATTCGGTATCTTAGTTATAATAATATTATGTTCAAAGCTATACTTGTTAAAGGATATTTAATGACAAAATAATTTAAATGTTGGTTTACAATTAAACATTCCAGGATGTTAGTATGTATTGTTTAAGTTGTAGATAGAATAAATTACGGTAGACTTGTTAGTAATTCGATCCAGTTTGATGTATAAAATAACTTCAGTAATTTTATTGTTATGTTATATTTTGTTTTGTTTTTTAATTTGTTCAGCTGGGTATATATTACATTCAGAATTGATATATTTTAAAAACGTATAGCCACTTGGTCCATTTAAGTAAAGCATTTCTTGCTAAACCTTTTTTCTTGCTTGAAATATCCATTTCTTGATATCTTGTCTTCAAAAATTTATTTCTGAACACATAATTACTTACAAATTTGACTAGCATTTGCAAACCAAGTTGTTAAAAATCTTAAGACAATTAATTGTGTGTATCCATGAATAGTTATAACATTTGAATGACCCAACTTTCTGATAACTGAATACATGTAGAATGAATTTCTAAAACGTATTTACCAAAACATAAAAAGAAAGGCATAGCATTAAAATCAAGCTCATGTCAAATGGTCAAACCAGAACCATCTTGAGCTTCTATTAAGCATTCAGACCAACAAAACTGTATAGAAATAGATGTATAGGAATACATATTCTAATTTAAAAACTGTAAGTTTCAAGTTTTATATAACATTGACCTTTAACAGTGTGTTATATTAAATATACTGTCCTAAAGTTTGCTTTTTTGGCAGCATGTTTCCTACAAACAGAGTCTTTTTAATAACTAAAAACTAAAGTTTGTTTTGTTTAACAATACCACTAGAGCACATTGATTTATTAATCATTGGCTTTTGGATGTGAAACATTCAGTAATTTTGACATATAAACTTATAGAGGGAACCCGCTACATGTTTTCATTAGTAGCAAGGGATCCGTTATATGCTCTATCCCACAGACAGGATAGCACATACCACAACCTTTGATATACCAGTCGTTTTAACAAGTAAAATTACATATTAAATACATTTATTTTCTTGTTTTGAATAACAGTATCTCATGATGTGTTTCTGTTTGTCCTTATACCTCAAATTGGATTTTTCATCCAAATTATTTTGTATATACGACACAATATATATATACAGTTTTGTTGGTCTGAATGCTTAAGTAAATTGAAAGTTGAGCTACTACAAACATTATAATGACCAAAACAAAAAGTTCATTGGATATTTAAATATTTAGACAGCGATTTTCTAGACAAAAACATTATTAATATATTATTTTTGTTATTAAAAAAGTGTCTATTAATGGGAAACATTAATGACAGCAAACTTAGGATAGTTCCTTGAAATATAACACTACATGAAAATTTCTTCTTGGATAACATACATTGTCCTTACCAGACATATCATATCAGATGTTATGTTTACATGTGTATGACCAATGTTATATTATACATACACATTATATATATATATATATATATATATATATATAATATATGACTTACATCTTTTATTATGTGTATATATTATGTCAGTGTAGTGTATTGTACATATAAATATGACCTTATTGTTGTAATATACATTTGTATCACTTAAAGTGATATTGAACGTGTGTGACTTTAGAGTGGTATTGTATGTGTACATTACCGGTACTTCAATTATGTGGTGTATGTGTGTATAAATGTGTGATATATGTGTATACATGTATGTCTCTCATGTACATGTGTTTGCTAACAGTGTACAAACACTGTCACAGTGTTACCAAAGTTACTGTTATGTGTTGCTATGTTAACATTTGTTACTTTAGAGGCTTTTTGTTGTTTTAGAAACAACATATTTTTGTAATAAATATATTACATTTATTTAGTTGCTACAGGGTCAGTGATACACAGTGTACATAAATATATATAGTTATGGATATGATCTCATATCATTGTTCAGTTGATTATTTGCAATATTATTTTACAAATATTTAGTGCTTGTCAGTTGAATATTGAAAACAGTTTATTAAAAAATCCTAACTCATTATCTGCACTTTTAATTGAAATAATAGGATTGGCTTGTAGTTCTGTTTATATAGACCCATAAAAGTCTGGGTTTAATGTGACTTATAAACTGCTACGACGAAGTTGGCCAACTCGACGGTTGTGTTGTAATTTCCCCAACTCCTGACATAAGATGGGTGCACTCAGATTAACAACTGATGGGTTATACGACAAGATTAGTTGGAAGAGTGCCCAGACTAGCAACTGGACTGTCGTTGAAGTCGTGACAGCAGAAAGTTGGCCAACTTTGTGCTGGCAGTTGGTAGTCTGATGAAATGGTGTGTGTATATATGTTGTGAACTATCAAATTGTGAAGTAACACTTGATGGATACAACAATGTTTCTAAAAATAAGTTTCTTTCAAATATAATGGGTAGTAATGCAACCTCTCAAAACCAGACCCTCTGGTAACTGGAATTCCCTCAAAACCGTGTATTTTCTACGGTCCTTTTTCAAAAAGCAGTAAAGAATTTAACCGCTCTAAAGCGGATACCTCTTTATAACTGGACATTTTACTTGGTCCCAAGGGTGTCCGGTTTAGAGGGGTTTCACTTTATACAGTTTTTAAATTTAAAAAATATATATTTTATACTAATACAAATACAAATTTTAAGATAAGGAGAATGTTAAACAAAATGTATAAACAGTTGTGTTAATTTGTAAATATTGTGCATTTGCAGCTACCTTTTTGTTACTATGGAAATCATAGTCATATCTCGACTATATCTAGCAAATTTATACTTGGGTCAGATTTACAGAAACAAATAACAAAATAGCTGTGTAATATTAGTGTGGACAGGCCTATCATATACATACAGGATGATGACATTTATTTAATTTCAATCCATGTTTTGCTTGTCTTGTTTTATCTGTTTTAATGTCTTTGACATGTGTTCTTGCATTCCATACATATAGTTTATTCACACATTTTTAGTTACTGTTGTTCTGTGTAATGATAGATGACTGCTTTGTTTGTTGTTTTAAAAAAGAAATTATGTCAGAAGAGGTTGTGATTTGAATCCATTGCTCATCATTGTGGAATATCATGATTGTTATTCAATTTTTAATGGCCATTAATAAGAATTAATATAACAATGTAATGTAAATTTGCATAATATATTTTACTATGTCATCATGTCATATATTTAAGGTATTACTTTGTTTTTTTGTGTTCCACTATCCTTTAAAAGGAAGATGTAGTTACTTGTTTTTAAAGTTATAGTGCTTGTTTACAATTAAGGTTCAAACGTAATGTCATGGTCGTTATGCAACTTTGTGGGCAAAACTGAAATGTTTGTTGGCCACCTCTACACATTTTGGTCTGTTAAAGAGTGTGTGTGTGTGTGTGTGTGTGTGTGTGTGTGTGTGTGTGTGTGTGTGTGTGTGTGTGTGTGTGAGAGAGTGTGAGAGAGGAGAGGGAGGGGGGAGGGAGGGAGAGGAAGAGAGAGAAAGAGAGAGGGAAGATGGTAGAGAGAGAAAGAGGAGGGAGAGGAAGAGAGAGAAGAGAGGGAAGGTGGGAGAGAGAGAGAGAGAGAGAGAGAGAGAGAGGGTGGGAGAGAGAGAGAGAGGCAGAGAGAGAACAGTTGCCAATTGCAGCAAAAGATATCTTATACACTTTAGACAGGACAGCACATATCACAGCCTTTTGTATATCAGTTGTGAAGTGGTGTAAGTGGGAAGTAACGCAGTGAAGGTGAACCTGTGATAATTAGAGGAAATCTGCTGCCATTACATAGGTTACCCATAGCAACAGCAGTAAGAGATCTTTTATAAGCATTTTACTATGGACAGGATAGCACACACTCTGCTCTTTCAATATTGGGTAGGGTTGGGGTAATAATACTTTTGAGAATGTAGAATGGTGTATTATTGAGAATGGGGAAATTTGTATTATTTGCAGTGATGAAGAAGGAATTATATTTTTGAAAGTCAACATATTCTTGATATCTTAGATAATGTTTGTAAATGTATTAAACATCATAGTCGGGGAAGTGTGTGTGTGTGTGTGTGTGTGTGTGTGTGTTTCTTCTTTGTTTGATTTCTTTATTAACATTTTATAATAAAATATACCATTTTAAACTTGTAGACGTACTGTTTGCATTATTTCGATTATGTGTTGTTGGTATATAAATAACAATAAACATATCAAAACCAGGGTGTTTTCTGCTATGAATGGCAGTAAAATAATTTTATACAACAAAGTCCTATGATAATGTTATATATTCTCATATACAGAGTCATATTTAGCCAAAATGGCTGACTAAAATATATATGTATTAATATATAAATCTAGTATATAATATGTCAGTTGTTACAAAAACCATTGTACTTACAAACCTGTCTCAGCTGAATACAAATGATTATTCACTGTGTCGAAATGTTACTGTCTTATCCCAGTGTTTATTTTAAACGGTAATCTGTTATTCACCTTGATGCTTTGGGTTCTACCATAATGTTATGAGTTTCCTCATGTGGTTCTTGTTTAATATATATCTCCAGCTACAATTACAGTTACATCATTTGGTCTGATAGAAAGAACTATCACCCACACTGTGTATGAGTCATTGATTGGAGCATCAGGCAAATATGTAAGATGGTGGTGGGGGTGGGGTGGGGGTGAGGTGGGGTGGCACCAAAGGGCCCTTCCCAGCTATGCCACTGTCAATATGCATTAACCAATATATTTTGCATGAAAATCATATGACTTAAAATGTTTATTTAATTTATCTGATCTTACATCAAAGATTCGAAAATATAGAAATGAAAATAATTTTTTAACATTTATTGCCAACAGTATATGTTACACATACATATAACAAGCATGTGATTCTTGTATGCATCTTTGGTATGTCCATTATTTTTATAATCATAAAAATGGTGGAAATACAGTTGAAAATATGAAACAATAAAAACTTTACAATACCTTAAAACATTGTGTTTATTTGTATGTGCATATTATGTTACCTTCCACACATTTGAGCATAGATTATTCTACAAAAGTCGAGGATTATAAGGTAACACCAAACCATGCAAATCAAATATACAAAATTTACATTTACATCAATCACAAAAATAAACATGGTTTTTCACATAAATATTTTTGCGCTTTACAAATTATAAGTTATTAGTCCACCACCAGTCAAACCGGAGGGGACTTTAGGTTTCATCCCTGTCCTTCTGTCTGTCTGTCTCTCTGTCTGTCCATCTGTTCCACATACAGTTTTTCCGATTTTTATTTTTTTTCAGAATGCCTTTAGATATTGACTTGAAATTTTGTTTATAGCCTTGTCGTGTACTGTTACAGCTCAAGTTTGACTTTCATAGTAATTTACTCATTTTCTTTTACAGAATTACATGTATGGCCCTTGAATTTAGGAGATATGAAAAATTGTTGGGTTAGGTAGGAAACATGTATTGCTTTAACAGTACTCTCAAAATGCTTGTTTACAATGTAACGACCCTTTTGGAACATTTGAGTCCTTTTTTCATGTTTAAAAATATACAATTTATAGAAATACATTACATAGAATGAGTATCAACTGCATTAAAAATAATAATTCTGTTGGAAAATAGATATCTTGATTAATTTAGATGGTTAAAAACTGCAATTTACATTATTTGAATATATCATTAATAATAAAAGAAAACTGTTGATCTACAGTCTCACCCAGATACTAAAAGTCTACAAAGCTTGAGTCCACCCCCACTTTTCAAACAAAAAGATATGTGATGGCAGTAGGCGTCTTCTCCAACAATAAAGTGTTTGGCAATTGACTGAATTTTTTTTTTTTTCTGTTGCATTTTTTAAAAATGTTATCTTTGTAGTTTAATATATTCACTTAAAGGTGCATACTCAAAATTGCAAGTCTTATTTGGATATTTTTACATAATAGACCACAAATTAATCATACATATAATCTTTGCATAATTAATTCAAGACTTAGAGTAAATGGTGGTTTTGTCAATGATTCTTGGTGATAATATAAAGTTTATATAGGAAAAATGGTGCATGTGCAGGTATTTATGTGGGGGGGGGGGGACTTAGACCAGTGGTAAAGCGTTCACTTGATGCCCTGTCAGTCTAGGATTGATCCCTGTTGGTGGACCGATTAGGCTATTTCTTGTTCCAGCCAGTGCTCCACAAGTGGTATAATAAAGGCTGTGGTATGTACTAACCTGTCTGTGGGATGGTGCATATAAAAGATCCCTTGCTACTAAGTGGCGATAGGTTTCCTATCTCAATATCTGTGTGGTCCTGAACCATATGTCCGACGCCATATAACCATAAATAAAATGTGTTGAGTGCATTGTTAAATAAAACAGTTCCTTCCTTATGCAGGGTGTGTGTGTCTAGACTGGTGAGCAAAGTTTATAGGATTTTGAGTCGTGCTCCCCCAGAAAATATACCTTATGAAAAATTGCTTCAACAGCTAGGTAGGGGTTTCGATCCCCAAAACCCTCCACCCCTGCACATGCACCTGAAAAAAGGTCATTGAGTATGGATGAAAATTGTTCTTGTCAGTATGAAGATAAAATTAAAAAACAAACTGTGACATCACAAGTTGACCTGTCAATTTACCCTTAAAAAGTAAAATTGTTATAAAAGATTTTGCTGATTTTTTTTTTCTTTTTACTCCTATGAATAAATATTTTTGATCATTATTCAACTTTTAGACTTCTTTAATATTCTGAATTGAAGTGGGTAGGCCTATTGGGATGTGAACAGCACCAACTAGCATTAAATTAACTTCAATCTCAGTGGCAGCTCTTGAAATTTATTATAGCAACTGACCCTAATTTTTAAACACTGGCGTATTTTCAACAATTGGAGCCGTTTTTTTTTTTTTTAATTAATAACTGAAATCAGACATTTGTTAGATTTTATTGCTTAGATTATCCATTTCTGTACATCTGGTTTATTTTTGCATTTACTTTGGTTTGACACCCAATAGCCAATTAATTTTTCGTGCTGGGGTAATGTTAAACATTCATCATTCCTTCATTCCTTCATTCCATAGCCTACATCCGAAGTGTTTCTGGTTATTCCTGGTATTTCTAATGCCATAAAATGGATTTTTCATATTTTAAAAAATGCATGTATGGTCTCTAAGAAGTAATGGTTAAAGGGACCTTCCTGAGTTTGCTGCAATTTTTAAGATGTTATCAACTAACAGACTTTTTAACCATTGTAATTACATATTAAATATATTTTTCTGCATGAAATATTAGTGGCCGCATAATTAAACGTGTTTCTGGTCGTTTTAATATTTGTACTTGGTTAAATTTTATTTTATTTCCTAAAAACATTTACAAAATTATTTGAAGACAAAATCCAGTTTGGGCTTCTTGCACATATTAAAGGTAGGGTCAACTCCAACAAGAGCCTAATGTGTTGGAAAGATGCATACCCGGACCACCAACACATACTGACACTTTAGCAAATGAAAAACGCGTAATTTTAGAGTTAATAAAAAAACATGATTATTCCTGCTAACTGGGGGCAGCTATTTTGTTTCGTTTTTGTGACGTCCGGTGGGATAGCTTGGGGCGAAGTGACGTCAGCTCCTGACCATCTCCTGTATGTACAGTGTAAACAAAAGCAGTAATTTTCGACAAGGCACTTCTCTTTGATCAACCTGACTTGTAAACCAGCATAAATGACGTAATAATATAATAAACTATTTAACTAAATATATTTCAAGTTGCATTAACGGGAAAAAATGGGGTTATAGTGTTTTTCTCTGTTTAATAATCCAAAGGAAAAATTTACACTATTACGCCTATTGATATGCTACGCTGGAGCAAAAACGACAACCCACAATACCCAAGTGATAATTTTCTTTTCTTTGGGACTACGTAATTGGTCAGTTCTGTGTTTTTAGATGGAAAAATCTACTTAATCAATAGTTTTACAGAACTATTTACAGTAATAAACCATGTCCATTACAATTATAGGGGCGACAGGTAATATTCCACAATACCGGTATGTATTTTTGTGTCTAGACAGCGTCAATTAATTGGCTCGTCTGGTTACCAATCAAATACACACCTGCCAATCAGGAATCAAAGGTAGAAGCAACTATAACAGCATAGACCAATTAACTAAGAAAACACTCCGTGTATCATTTCAGTACCTTGGTTAATGCATGGGCAAAACATTGTTAATTGTTTCGACTTGTTGTGTAGCCACTTTGACAATGGTATTTTATTTTGTATTGAAAAATAATATATTTAGTGCTGGATATACTTACTGTTGGCTTACTGGGATGTGTATTATTACAGAACATTGCAATGTATGACTATTTATCATCCCACAAAAACCAGGTAGATTGTATTTCTTTAGTTCTAAGGCTCATTCCTGACGTGACGCGTTAAGTATTACATAACCACCAGCTCGCCAGAGGGCGTACTCACTGAGATGGTACAGAATGGCTGCGCCCGTTATATATAATAGTCGTCACATTTAACCATTTTATTAATTAACTATACGATTATACGTGTTGATATTAAGCAATAATGTGCATTATATATCGTTGAATATGCATACCAGGCCAAATGCCTTAATTGTCCTCTCCTTTAAGACGATCAGAAACACATTGAATATACAGACACTGATATTCTAAACAAGAAAATATATTTAACATGCAAGTTTAATCGTAGAATCTGAATCATCTTACAATGCAGCAAACTCAGGAATGTCCCTTAAAAATATATATTTCCCTGTTTCAATGATACAGACTCATGATTCACTCAATGGTAACTTTATCCAAAAGTATTACAGGTCTGCAGGTTGAATAAACTTTGTGTCCATTCTCATGGGTTAAAACCTGGGTAGCCTACCGTATGCGACTTTGTGGTGGTTAAATGTTTTTGGTGCTAGATTATGTTGTTTTCTCTCGGCCGTCTGTCCTAAACGTTTAATAAAGCCATTAACTTGATTCCTTGAACAAATTCAAACTAATGTATTTATTATTGGAATTACAAAGTTGAAAAGGTCGGCGGTATCAAAGAAACCGTTAGAAAAAAACGGAAAGCTGCCGACCACAGCCTGTTGCGGGTGACCGAACAAGCGCGTCATTAGTTCCAATCGATTAGGCCTACCTGTACCCGTTTACCGTTATGCAACATCAATAAATAAATTACATATCCGTTCATAATATTATTTTATATATATATATATACTACACATTAGTGTATCACGAGCGAGTCTACGTTGTTTTGGGGTCATATTTTCACCCAGACAAAAAGTGTCACAGAATTTAGTATACGCGTTGAGCACAAGGAGTGAATGAACTCGTCCACTCTTGTTTCCTGGGACGCGATAAGCTAGATCGCGAAAGATAGACCCTTCTTCGTTCATCATTGTTGTCACTTTCGCGAGGTGAAATGTACACCCTGTTACTGTTAGTGGTCGGTTGTTATGGGCGAGGTGTTGAGTATCCGTGAAGATCGCCGAAAGAGTGGAAATTAAACGGGAAAGATTTGTAACGTTGTAAAATGCGCGAGTGACACGCAAAGCTTGTTTTCAAGTTGTCGGATTAGATCCCGCGTGTGTGCGAAACGTCATGCTGAGTTCGCTGGCACGGGGGTGCGGGTCGTGGACGGCCGATTTCGATCTGTATTCGGAAAAGGAACAAACGGTAAATGGTCACATTATGGTGACAGTTTACATACATTAGATATATTACGTTAACATATCTTAATAAAGTTTATTTATAGGCGTTTAGGATCACACTTTACTGGGGTGGGGTAGTCCAGTATCTTAGCAAAAAATTGGACAGACCGAATAAAACGTTTAGGCTATTAAAAAAAAAAAAAAAAAAATGTCATGCTTTCACAGGACTTAATATTTGATTTTTAAATTGTTATATGTTTGCTATGAGCCAGTTAATCAATGCTTTAGTACTAATTATTAGATTTCATATTAATTAGGCCTACATAGTACAAAATATATTATGTGTTGCCCTGTTTCAGTGAGGGACCTAATATGGTGCCTATTTCGGTGGATTGTGTGCAACAGAACACACTTGACAAAAACCCCAACACCCCCCCCCCCCCCAAAAAAAAAAAAACCCCAAACAAACAACAACAAAAAACATTGGGGATTTGGGGTGGCAGCAGGATATTCATATTTACAAAATAGACTTAACCGCAACATTTGACTAAAAACAATTTGCTAACTGTCAGGCATGGCAATAGTAGTTATTTACTAGCCCAACATTGAATATCATTAGCCATGGGAGTGGGGCTACCATAATCTACAAGCCCTGCATACCAAATAGCCAGAGTTTAAAACATGTGAGGAGTGGTGACACAAATATTCCCTTTATTTAAAAATTCACTTGCTACACGTAACATTTTCCCTATATGACATTGTATACATATGGCATTGTTTTATACTCTCCAGATTGACTATTTACCTGTTCTTGGATACCCAGAACATCATCGTCATGGCATCACCATCCCACCACATGCCCGGTCTGCAACTCCGTCATTGTGCACAGAGAAAACAGAAGGGAAACGTGATTTACCTAAAACATACATCACGCGAAAAGGGGCTCTCTTGTTGTTTTCGGCACCAGATGATGATCCAAAGAAAGTGACGTCAAGGTCACCAAGGTCTATTAAACGAACGAAAACAAGAGAAATGATCGATTTAAGTTTAAAATTGGGAACACTGGAGCGACTGTCACTGTCTGTACTGCAATATGGAGAAGAGGTTAGTACTGGAGTCATCTTTAAATTTATTTTATTTATTCAGACCTCCATGTGAAAAACAAATTGTGTGTGTGTGTGGGGGGTGATTAATTGCTCTCCATACATAGATTACCATTTAAGATATTACCATATTGATACCATATAAATTCACATGCTACTTCAACCCCTGAAACCGGCCTCCGTGGCACAGTGGTTAAGCCATCAGACTACAGGCTGGTAGATACAGGGTTCGCAGCCCGGCACCGGCTCACACCCAGATCGAGTTCTTAAGGACTCAGTGGGTAGGTGTAAGGCCACTACACCCTCTTCTCTCTCACTAACCACTAACAGCTAACACACTGTCCTGGACAGACAGCCCAGATAGCTGAGGTGTGTGCCCAGGACAGCGTGCTTGAACCTTAATTGGAAACTAAGTTGAAATGAAATAGCCCCTGCAATTGCCCACAGCAATCCGCAGTGCTGTGGAGATTGCCATGGAGGTTTTAGTTCGCCACGGCACTTTTTTGACCTGGACTATTCCTGTGGGTTTTTTCAATTCTTTACTTACTTACTTACTTACTTACTTACTTACTTACTTTTTATTTTATGTTATATTGTTATTTTATTTGTTTGTTTGTGTGTTTGTAGGGCAGGACGTAGCCCAGTAGGAAAATTATCACTTGATGCTCAGTCGGTCTAGGATTGATCCCCGTTGGTGGGCCTATTAGCCAATTTCTCGCTCTAACCAGTGCACCACAACTGGTATATCAAAGGCCGTGGTATGTGCTATCCTGTCTGGGATGGTGCATATAAAAGATCTCTTGCGACTAATGGAAAAATGTAGGGGGTTTTATCTCTATGACTCAAAATTACCATATGTTTGACATCCAACAGCCGATGATTAATAAATCAATGTGCTCTAGTGGTGTTGTTAAACAAAACAAACATCTTCTTGTGTGTTTGTTTGACTACTCTCTTCAGTTTTCCAAGTTAGAATATTAAACATCGGTTTACTATATTTTAAATACATGTATCTGTATGTGTATACTATGATATAGCCTAATGTTTATATGCTCAACTACGTAAAAATGGTAATCCTTGGAGGTACACAACTGGTGTAGCAAAGGCTGTTGTATGTACTATCCTGTCTGTGGGATGGTGCATATAGAAGATCTCTTGAGCTAGAAAAGAGTAGCCCATGAAGTGGCAACAGCAGGTTTCCTCTCAATATCTGTGTGGTCCTTAACCATATGTCCGATGCCATATAACCATAAATAAAATGTGTTGGGTGCATCGTTAAATAAAACATTTCCTTCCTTCATTAACATCTTTACGGTATACATGTAATTTATGTGTAATATTACAGGGCAAGCTCTTGGTTCTCCAGTTCTAGCTCAGACTGTGCATTTGAAATATCACGTCATTTCGTCGTCTCCTAGTTGTGGCTGAAACATTTTGAGTTGTGTCTTGTTGTTCATAAAGAAAACACCAATAATAATATGGATAATAAAGAAATTATTACACTCGCGTGTGAGTCGTACTGACTTTACGAAACTTGTGTTAGGATTCATGTATTACCCTTGCTCTCGCTCAGGCAATACAATAATCCTGACACTCGTTTCGTAAAATCAGTACGACACACAAGCTCATATAATAATCTCTATTTAATACATAATTATTTCTCCAAATTAAAATAAAATTCACCAATTGTTTTTGAAATTCGCAACTGGCGAATTTGGCGAATGCCAGAGCTAGCCCTGTATTACTACACACTGTTCATGTGTCCTGGAATGTTTTCTGTGTTTAGGACTACGACCGAGACTCGACGAGTATTTCTGATAAAAACAACCAGCTCTTTATGAAGTTTCTACGCAAGACTCAGACTGAAGACATTCACTCTCAACCGGGCGGTGACCTCCGGTTCTACCTCCGTGACCTCAAATCGAGGGCCAGGTGAGTCATTTGTAAACATTTATGTCTCAAACCAGATCTTTAATTTACCTCCATGTCCTCAAATTTATTTAGGCTTATTTAGGTAATTTTAACCCCTTCTACCTCAAAGTTAATCTCCATTTTGACCTATAGAGCTACAACCTCAAATCCAGGGTCAAATGAGTCATATGACGGGTTGTATTATGGTATGGTGTTGTCCATCCATAAACTTTTTGTTTCTGGATCATGTGTTTTCTTATCAATTGATAAAGGATCATCAAACTTTGCATGTAAGTGCGACTTGGGATGGTGGTGTATTGCTTACCATAACTAGGTCACCATGACCTACTTATGATGGGCGTATCGTGTACTTCACCAGTACTCTTGTTAACCATTTCTGTCTCACAGCAGATTTTCACTTCTACCTCTAAAACCACCAATGTAGTCTTAGGTGGATAATTGATGTTCAGTCACAAAATGTAATTAATTTTAATTACCAACACAAGCTTGTAATGCATGTATATAACAAGTGAATGATGCTGTGAAAGACATTTGAAAATTTCCTAATGCTGGGCTCAGACTACCAACTGCCAGCAGAAAGTTGGCCAACTCTGCTGTCAAGACTTCTATGACTGTCCAGTTGCTAGTCTGAGCGTTCTTACAACTCGATTCTCATCATATAACCCAATAGTTGTTAATCTGAGCACTGGGAATTGGAGAAATTCCAGTGCATCCATCGAGTTGGCCAACTTTCTCCAGGCAGTTGGTAGTCTAAGACTAGCATTATTCTAACTTAAAAATCTGACCATTTGTTTGATACATTTTGTAAATCACTTGTACTTTAATAATAAATACAATTTGTTACAGTTCATATAAATATTTTATATTTTATTTTAGGAAAACATATTTCTGTTCTGAATTAATATTATCATACACAATACCTTTTAAGTTATATGTTTGCTAACATTCACTATGTACGTAAAGGGGTGGAATGTAGCCCAGTGGTAAGGTTCTTGCCTGTTGCGCGGTCGGTCTAGGATCGATCCCCATTGGTGGACCCATCGGGCTATTTTTGTTCCAGGCAATTCTCCACAACTGGACTGACAGAGGCCATGATACATGTATATATAATCTCCAGTCTGTGAGATGTTGCATATAAAGTATCCCTCGCTGCTGATTGGAAAGAGTAGTCCATTGCATGGTAGCAGCGGGTTTCCTGTCTCATTATCTGTGTGATCTTTATCATCATGTTCAACGCCATATAACCATAATTAAAATGTGTTGAGTGCGTCATTAAATAAAACATTCCTTCCTTCCTGTACCTGAAGTATGCTACATACCAAAGTACATAACATAATTATTGTAGATTGATTTTTTTTGTTACAGTAAAAAGCCAGTTTCCATGGTTACTTAGCAAACTTCAAATGATGAATCAGGTTAAATTAGAGTGTAAGAAGATGGAGAATCACAAAACAATGATTTTCTGCCATAACATCAGTAACTGAGCTAAAAAAAAAGAAAGAAACTCGATAACATTTTCATTTACCTGTATATTCAACCAGTGCATATCAGACTTAACCATGATTGCTTGCTCTTCTAACTTTGACCATGGGGAACTATATTAGATATTCAAATATTGAGCATTGATATTCAGTTCAATACCAAACAATCTGGTGTTAGCAAATAGATAAGAATGATGTAACATCAATATAACACCAACAAATAATAATAATAATCCTTTGGTAGTACTTTGTTTTAAAATTCACATGCTAAAGGGAGCTAAAAATGGCTGTCCTTCAACTTGTGATGGGGAGCCAAAGTGATAGCTCCCCATAAAATAGTAAAAGGAAGGAAATGGGTTTTTTAATGACGCACTCAACACATTTTATTTATGGTTATATGGCATCAGACATATGGTTAAGGACCACACGGATATTGAGAGAGGAAACCAGCTGTCACCATTTCATGGGCTACTCTTTTTGATTAGCAGCAAGGGATCTTTTATATGCACCATCCCACAGACAAGGTAGTACATACCACAACCAGTCATGGTGCACTGGCAGGAACGAGAAACAGCCCAGTGGGTCCACTGACAGGGATCGATCCTAGACCGACCGTGCATCGAGTGAGCACTTTACCACTGGGCTACGTCCCACCCTTAATATAGTAAGCTCTGGAATATATTATATTTCTTTCCTAATGGTATGCACTAGCTTCGAGAGTGTAGTGGCTAAGCCATTGACCGTAAAGCTGTGGTAGGTGTTGCCCCATCTACATGAAAGAGCAATCAGAAAGAAAGAGCATATAAAAGATCTCTTGTTGTTTTTTGGTTAGAGCAGCCTATGTGGTGACAGTGAATTGAATCAAAAACGAACAAAAAATTTTGGTTAGAGCAGCCTATGTGGTGACAGTGAATTGAATCAAAAACGAACTCAATTTTTTGGTTAGAGCAGCCTATGTGGTGACAGTGAATTGAATCAAAAACGAACTACATTTTTTGGTTGATCAAACTGTTGCAACATGTAACCACCAAATTGTAAATCAATTTTACTGCTGGTAATAAATTGGTAGTCATAAAAAAAAAAAATTCCATTAGTAGATAATAAAAAATTCATCATTCAAATGAGTTTACAAGCTTGTGTTCACAGCTGACCAATAAATCAGAGCCGGAGCTATTTTCAGTCATTGATTGCATGCTTTACGTTGAACAGCGTAATTAACGGTGATTATTCGAGATTTTCTGCTTGGCTCCATCAGTATGCAATATGGAAAGCTGTAATATAAACACGCATTATGCCCTGTCGGTTGTAACTCATTAAATAGACTTGAAATCAGTGTAGTCTGGGCTATTCATCACAGTTATCGATAGTGTTACATAGTCGTACGTGTGTTATTAGTTTTGTTACACAAGCAGAATGGAGATGGATGAAGCTTCACTTCATACCATATAAAAAGTGTTTTCTCTCTCACCAACAACATCAGAGCTGTTTGTGTAGTAAACAAAAAAAATAGTTTAATGGCACCACTAGAGCACATTGATTTATTAATCATCGGCTATTGAATATCAAACATAATTTTGACATGTAGTCTTAGATAGGAAACTGGCTACATTTGTCCATTAGATTAGAGATCTTTTATATGCACCATTCCAGACAGGATAGCACATATGACTGCCTTTGATATACCAGTCGTGGTGCACTGAATAGAAAGAAATGTTTTATTTAACAATGCACTCAACACATTTTATTTACGGTTATATGGCATCAGACATATGGTTAAGGACCACACAGATTTTAAGAGGAAACCCGCTGTCGCCACTACATGGGCTACTCTTCCGATTAGCAGCAAGGGATCTTTTATTTGCGCTTCCCACAGGCAGGATAGCACAAACCATGGCCTTTGTTGAACCAGTTATGGATCACTGGTCGGTGCAAGTGGTTTACACCTACCCATTGAGCCTTGTGGAGCACTCACTCAGGGTTTGGAGTCGGTATCTGGATTAAAAATCCCATGCATCGACTGGGATCCGAACCCAGTACCTACCAGCCTGTAGACCGATGGCCTGCCATGATGCCACCGAGGCCGGTCACTGAATAGAATGAGAAATAGCCCAATAATCCACCGACGGGGATCGATCCCAAACTGACTGTGTATCAAGCGAGCACATTACCACTGGGCTTCGTGCCGCCTTTGTTTGTATATAGTAATTCAGAATAACACTGCATGCAGATAGACCCAGAGGGTGTTTAGTTTCTACATGTAATATCTTTGTTCTCTTGGTGCTCTAAATGTTGCCTCCCCTCCCTGAATACTGCAGGTATCAAGTAGTGAATGCACCACATGCAGTATACAGTGTTGGACGGTGTGATGTCGGGCGAGATATTTCGCCTACAGTACTCAGAACCTGGTTATTATACATGTGCTGAGGTGTCTTTCCTTTTTTTTTACTCTTTTTGTTTGGGGGGGGGAGGGGGGGGAAGGTCTTAATGCTAGTTGGCCAACTTTCTGTCCAGTTGCTAGTCTGAGCGATCTTACAACTCGAGTCTCGTCGTATAACCCCTTAGTTGTTAATCTGAGTGCACCCGTCGTAAATCTGAAGTTAGGGAAATTACAATGCAACCGTAGAGTTGGCCAACTTCGTTGTAACAGTTGACAGTCTAAGCCTAGTATAACTCTATACCATGAAATATTCCGCTTTTATCATGTCCTAGAAGTATTTTAAATTACACCCCACCCCCCACCCCCCCCAGCCTCTCTAACAATCATCTTACACCACAGTCTCCCTTTTTAAATATTATAACTTATGACTTATATAGGGCTGGTGGTGGGACGTAGCCCAGTGGTAAAGAGCCCACCTGATGCGTGGTCAGTCTAGGATCAATCCTCATCGGTAGGTTCATTGGGCTATTTCTCATTCCAGCCAATACACCACAAATGGTATGTATATCAAAGGCTGTGGTATGTGCTATCCTGTCTTTGAGATGGTGCATATAAAAGATCCCTGGCTACTAATGGAAAAATGTAGCAGGTTTCTTCTCTATGACTCAAAATGACAATATGTTTGACATCCAGTTGCCGATGTTTAATAAATCAATGTGCTCTAGTGGTGTCGTTAAACAAAACAAACTTTTAAACTTAACTTATATACGGCTGAAATAAAGGCCTGTGCATTTAATACAACATACAAGTATTACGGGTCAACATGTACTTGAAAATGCTTTTCATATATTTAGCTGCCACCTTAGGGTTTATTTACTGAGTGTAAATGATGCAAGCCACTTTAGTGGTCCTCAGGGTGTGCATGTGTGTTCAACACTTAATTAACCTGCCACAATAACATGGATTTTGCATAACTCACACTCTGTGTGTTATTGTGTGATTCAGATCCATAGCCTCAAGTCATGAATATCCCAGACATGTCAAGTACAAGAAAATGAACAGGTTAAACCAATAGTGTGATAACATGGGGAGGGTGGTAATGGGGAGGGTGGTAATGTGGAGGTTGGGTTTGTGGTTTGCTGGATGTATTTCACATGGGATTCTTTCTTTTTTGGGGGTGGGACGTATCCCAGTGCTAAAGCATTCGCTTGATGTGCAGTCGGTCTAGGATTGATCCCCGTCGGTGGACCCATTGAGCTACTTCTCGTTTTAGCCAGTGCTCCACAACTAGTGTAACAAAGGTTGTGATATGTACTATCCAGTCTGTGGTATGGTGCATATAAAAGATACCTTGCTACTAATGGAAAAGAATAGCCCATGAAGTGGCAACAGCAGTTTTCCTCTCTCAATATTTGTGTGGTCCTTAACCATATTTCTGACGCCATATAATCGTAAATAAAATGTGTTGATTTAGTCTTTACATAAAACATTTCCTTCCATTCTTTTTTAAAAAGCACCATATTAGGTCCATCTTTTTCACTGATGTCGTTTTAGGTTTTTTTCCCACACAAATGTCCATGCCCTACATGTGCTAAGTATATTAAAAATAAAAATGTACTGAGGATTAAACATTTCTTTCATTTATTTATAAGCTAGACCAGGGCTCGAAATATCGGCCTGCGATAAGCAAAATTTTTCAATATTTTAGACCAACTGTAACAGGTGAAATAAAAATTCAACTGATAAAATAACAACAAAATAATAGCAGGTAATTTGTTTAATTAACTCGTGATTCTGTTAATAGTTATATTTTTATTTTATAATTAATGCTAAAAAATACACTGTCCAAACCCAGGACTTCTAGATTATGGTCGCCCCACTCCCATGGCTAGTGATATTCAATTTTGGGCTAGTAAATAACTACTATTGCCATGCCTGACCACTAGTGAAAAAAAAGTTGTTAAATGCTGCATGTAAGTCTATTTGGTAAATATGAATATCCTGCCCCCATCCCCACCCCCCAATCTTAGTTTTTAATCTCTATCTCTCTCTTCAGGTAACATGTCCTATTAATACTATTTGTAAAATTGTATAAAGTAAAGTAGGGCTAGTAAATTTTTAATCTTGGCTGGTAAATTTTTTAAATCACTGATCCCATGGCTAGTGGACTTGGTAAAATTTCTAGAAGCCCTGTAACCCTCCCCTCACCCCATGCTGTCTTATTGCCAGCAGGCCATATTTGTTTCTTAGCAGGACATGTTTTTTGGTCTACTGTTTTAAAAAAAATAACTGTCAGACCATATTTTCACCTCCTATTTCAAACCCTGTATAGTCTAGACATCAAATAATGTAAGATACCTGTCTGTCAGATTACCATTACACAAAGTGTCCTATTTACTGGGTTGGTCTGTTACGATGTATAACTTACAGGAGGTCATATTTATACCCTTAACACAAAGTAATCTTATCCAAGCAAACACTGTTTCTGCAATAAAGCAACAATTATCGGAACCTTCCGTTCCTAATCAGACTCTTAAATCAGATAACTCGAGCTCGACAAGTGTTTTTACCTTTCCGCCTGATTACAGGTGCACTAGGTTGTGTAAAAAGTGTCAACACATAATGGCACGACATTGACTGCTCGATACATTGTGTGGAGGTTTCTCAAGTGTTATAGTTTGTGATAGTAATAATGTAAAGGTCATTTTGTTAATCTGCCAAGAATTTTCATTATTTATTTTTATTGTTCGTATAGTAAGTTTATATCTTAAGTTAAATGCACACAAACTATTACCGTACATCAATGTAAAGACCTTTATTTGTAGGGAGGTGGTGAGGAAGGATATATTTGGTAAAAGAAATATTGTGGAAACTTTTAATTTCACCCAGTATTAATTATAAATTTTTAAAACATTTTGATTTCTATACAAAACTTTAAAATATACTTTAATCTGTGATTAAAAAAAAGAAGAAAAAAAAGAAAGATCACAGCTCTTTACACCGTAAAAACTAAATAATTATTAAAAAAACACATAAAAATTGTGATGTAAATCATATATACAAATATACCGGTTATTACCTTTGCTTAACACCCAATAGCTGATGTGTTTTACATGCTGGGGTGTCACAGAACATTCAGTGATTACATGTAGGGGATGGTAGAAGGAAGGAAGGAACTGTTTTATTTAACGACGCACTCAACACATTTTATTTATGGTTATATGGCGTCAGACATATGGTTACGGACAACACAGATATTGAGAGAGGAAACCCGCTGTTGCCACTTCATGGGATACTCTTTTCGATTAGCAGCAAGGGATCTTTTATATCCTCTCTTTATATCCGTGTGATCTGTAACCATATGTCTGACACCATGTAACCATAAATATGGTGTGTTGAGTGCGTCATTAAATAAAACATTTCCTCCCTTCCTTCAGTAGATTTAGATTGTTTTTGGCCTCATCTCAGCTAGTGACCTTTGACCTGTACATCAAAGGTCATTGTATGTACTTTAATCTGTGCATGTAAAAGATCCTTTTCTGCTTTTTGTGTAAGAGTAGCCAGTCTGGCAAGTAACAATGTTAACATACGTTAATACAAATAACTGTAGTTTATAAGGTTCAGAGCTGTGTTTAATTTCTGACATGCCTTGGATACATTCATTACCTATTAGGCAGATGTTTGGATTAGGTTTGGTCAATTTATGTTTGTTTATAATTATACATACATGTAACATGAAAACAGATAATACACAATGTGATAAGATATTTATACAGTGTCTCTGAGGTTAATGTAACTGGGTGCAGGTAATTTAATGGTCATGACCAGGTCCTTTGTCAATATTTTCCTTGTCACTACTTGTACATGTTGGATAGTGTTTACAGGTGTACAACTAGGCAACTGCATGTAAATAAATTCTGTCACAAATATTGATTATAGTTTATTAACTCAGGGCTTCTAGAATTTTTATAAAATCCACTAGCCATGGGATCATTGATTTAAACATTTTACTAGCCATGACTAAAAATTAACTAGCCCTACTTTACTTTAAGTTAATACAGTTTTACTAAATAATAGTAATAATCAGGTATGTCTTCTAAAGAGGGAGATATAGCTTAAAACACTAACATTGGGGTGGAGGCAGGATATTCATATTTATAAAATAGACTTAACTGCAGCATGTGTATAAAAAAATCCACTAGCCGTCTGGCATGGCATTAATAGTTATTTACTAGCCCAACACTGAATATCACTAGCCATGGGAGTGGGGCTACCATAAACTAGAAGCCCTGTCTGGCATGGCAATAGCAGTTATTTTCTAGCCCAACACTGAATATCACTAGCCATGGGAGTGGGGCTACCATAATCTAGAAGCCCTGTTGGGCATGGCAATAGCAGTTATTTTCTAGCCCAACACTGAATATCACTAGCCATGGGAGTGGGGCTACCATAAACTAGAAGCGCAGTTAATTTAACTGAAGAGCTAGTATTGTACAACCCTCAAAATATGTCTTGTTTTTGTGTCTATGTCTGTCTGTCTGTCCATCTGTATGTCAGTCCCATTTATTCATCGTTAATCCATCTGTTCAGTTATCTATGTACAGTATGTTGTAAGAATATAATGTCTAGGAATTAATATAAAATTTAATGTAATAATAATGCAAAAAACCCCGGTGCAAAATGGCTAGTTTATATAAAATTATGACAAAATTAGTAAGCCACACAATAATGGGTGGATGGATATGTCATTAGATCAATGGATGGATGGATGGATGGATGGGTGGGTGGGCGGGTGGATGGTTGGGTGATTGGATGGGTGGGTGGATGGATGGATGGATGGTTGGATGGTTAGAAGGGTGGGTGATTGGATGGGTGGATGAATGGATGGATAGATAGATGGGTGGATGGATGGATGGTTGGATGGGTGGGTGATAGGATGGGTGGATGGATGAATGGTTGGATGTTTGGATGGGTGTGTGATTGGATGGATGGATGGATGTTTGGAAGGGTGGGTGATTGGATGGGTGGATGGATGGATGGGTGGATGGATTAGATGGATGGGTGATTGAATAGTTGGATGGGTGGATGGATGGATGGATGGGTGGATGGATTAGATGGATGGGTTATTGAATAGTTGGATGGGTGGATGGATGGATGGGTGGATGGATTAGATGGATGGGTGATTGAATAGTTGGATGGGTGGATGGATGGATGGGTGGATGGATTAGATGGATGGGTGATTGGATGGATGGATGGATGTTTGGAAGGGTGGGTGATTGGATGGATGGATGGATGGGTGGATGGATTAGATGGATGGGTGAGTGATTATTGTCCTTCCCATCAAGGAGCACTGTTTGGATTGGATGGATGGATGGATGGATGGATGGATGGATTGGATGGATGGACAGATGGATTGGATGGATGGATGGATGGTTGAATGGACAGATGGATTGGATGGATGGATGGATGGTTGAATGGACAGATGGATTGGATGGATGGATGGATGGTTGAATGGACAGATGGATTGGATGGATGGATGGATGGTTGAATGGACAGATGGATTAGATGGATTCGATGGATTGGATGGATGGATGGATGGATGGATGGATGGATGGATGGATGGATGGATGGATGGATGGATTGGATGGATGGATTGGATGGATGGACAGATGGATTGGATGGATTGGATGGATGGATGAATGGACAGATGGATTGGATGGATGGTTGAATGGACAGATGGATTGGATGGATGGTTGAATGGACAGATGGATTGGATGGATGGTTGAATGGACAGATGGGATGGATGGATGGATGGATGAATGGACGGATGGATAGTTGAATGGACAGATGGATTGGATGGATGGATGGTTGAATGGACAGATGGATTGGATGGATGGATGGATGGATGGATGGTTGAATGGACAGATGGATTGGATGGATGGTTGAATGGACAGATGGATTGGATGGATGGATGGATGGTTGAATGGACAGATGGATTGGATGGGTGGATGGATGGTTGAATGGACAGATGGATTGGATGGATGGATGGATGGTTGAATGGACAGATGGATTGGATGGATGGATGGATGGTTGAATGGACAGATGGATTGGATGGATGGTTGGATGGACAGATGGATTGGATGGATGGATGGACAGATGGATTGGATGGACAAATGGATTGGATGGATGGATGGATGGACAGATGGATTGGATGGATGGATGGATGGACAGATTGATTGGATGGATGGATGGATGAATGGACAGATGGATTGGATGGATGGATGGATGGTTGAATGGACAGATGGATTGGATGGATGGATGGATGGATGGATGAATGGACAGATGGATTGGATGGATGGATGGATGGTTGAATGGACAGATAGATTGGATGGATGGATGGTTGAATGGACAGATGGATTGGATGGA
Organism: Gigantopelta aegis; assembly: GCF_016097555.1. Classification (NCBI taxonomy): domain Eukaryota; kingdom Metazoa; phylum Mollusca; class Gastropoda; order Neomphalida; family Peltospiridae; genus Gigantopelta; species Gigantopelta aegis. The sequence goes on from NC_054702.1 coordinate 21,919,928, forward strand.
TGGATGGATGCTTGAATGGACAGATGGATTGGATGGATGGATGGATGCTTGAATGGACAGATGGATTGGATGGATGGATGAATGGACAGATGGATAGGATGGATGGTTGAATGGACAGATGGATTGGATGGTTGAATGGACAGATGGATTGGATGGATGGATGGATGGTTGAATGGACAGATGGATTGGATGGATGGATGAATGGACAGATGGATTGGATGGATGGATGGATGGTTGAATGGACAGATGGATTGGATGGATGAATGGATGGTTGAATGGACAGATGGATTGAATGGATGAATGGATGGTTGAATGGACAGATGGATTGGATGGATGAATGGATGGATGACTGGATGGATGATTGGATGAATGGAGGAAAATCAGTGTATACAAGAAATTGTGTATGTGTCTGTAAAATTTGCAGCATGGATTGGCCATGTGGCACTATCCAAGTCCTAATTATTTGCACAGGCAAAAAAAATAATTTTAAAATGCCTGTGTAATTTATAAACTTTAGTTTTTAACTTCACAAACATCAAATGAAAATCATGCTGACATATTATCATTGGGAATGAATGAATGAATGAATGAATGTTTAACAACACCCTAGCACGAAAAATACATCGGCTATTGGGTATCAAACTATGGTAAATGCAAACAAATATTATTATCATTAGGAAGACAACACTATACCTACATACATACAAATGTACGGACATACAGACCTATGACTGTTTGAATAGAAAGCAAAACTGCATTTAGACTTTACAGCCTGATACAGCCTGATGTTCTTGTCAGTAACATATTGACATTTTGAAGTCAAACTCCATTCATATGTTCACTTCAAAGGTATTTATACAGACCATACGCTTATTCCTGTGTATATATACACACAGGTATTTACATTTGAAATAACCATACCATCTACGCAAACAAATTAAATTATATTGAGGGTCAGGCAGGGATTGAAATTAATACAATTTCCAAGTTTGGAAAATCTCATATGAGATTGAATTGATGTGCAGTACCACATGACATATAGATCGGCTGTTAAGGGGGGGGGGGGGGGGGGAGCAGTCATTCTTTCTTTATATTTTTTTCCTTTATTTTTTATTCCACTGCCTCCCTTTCCTTTTACTCCTTTGAATTCCATCTCATTTCTTCCCAATCTGGCAACTCTTCCCATCTTTCCACTTCTTTCGCTGTCCACCTCCACATCCCAGTCCTTGTCTCTCCAACTGCAACAGTTGTTTGTCTCTTGTGGCTATCCGTGCCACACACCTGTCATTCCCCATCAGCTTTTAGCTGTGGGCTTCATCTGACCACTTCAGAGAGTGTTCAGTAGTTACTTCTGGCATTGTTAAGAGGCACTTGTAACCACCTACTATGCTCCCCTACTGCCGGTGGTCATTAGTGCTCGTTAGTGCCATGGGTCAGACCAGCTTTGAGTTATCATTCTTGCTCCCCATAACTTCCCAAAGACTAATTAATGAGACTGATCTTTAGCTCTCCTGTGTATGTTAATTAAAGAAAGGATACAAAAGGATTAAATATCAAAACTCAGAATGGTAATGTCTTAAATGGCTCCCCATAATCTATGTATGGGAAGCAATTAATGACTCATATCCTTTTCTTTTTATTATTATTATTATTTTTTTTTATCAAGGTCTGGCATTAGTTGCAGCTACTCACCACTCCATATTACCATTTGGAACTTTCAATCAATTTAGACAACTTACCTTACTTTTCAAAATATTCAAAAATCATGAACTTACCATAATGACTTTATTGGGGTTATTTAGAATAGACAACTACTAAACAATGTAGGCCAAATTTACGAAGCCTGGGTTTTTTTAAAAAGAGACAGACCCTAGTTTCAGCCCATGAAAATGCACACTAAGTTTAGTTAATCTACAAACCTGTAACACATTTGAATAAAGTTACAATTAAGTGAAACATGAGTCTGTGACTTTGAAATGGTGAAATACCCTCTAAAAATACACTAAAACTCGACTCCATAACTTCTCAGACGCACGTGCATTTTTAAAAAATACGAGAAATGCATTTTGTGATATTAAATTCACCAGAATGACCAAAAACACTTCGAATGTATGGAAATAGATAATCTAAACAATAAAATCTAAGTAAATTTTAACTATCAAAAATGGCTCTAATAGTAAAAAAGTTTTTTAAAACTAGGGTATGTCCCTTTAAACACACATGCTTAATCACTGTAAATACAGGTACATGTAGTCACATTGTACACAAGTGTATGTCAAAAACAGGCTGTGTAAATCACTGTAAATACAGGTACATGGAGTCACATTGTACACAAGTGTATGTCAAAAACAGGCTGTGTAAATCACTGTAAATACAGGTACATGGAGTCACATTGTACACAAGTGTATGTCAAAAACAGGCTGTGTAAATCACTGTAAATGCAGGTACATGGAGTCACATTGTACACAAGTGTATGTCAAAAACAGGCTGTGTAAATCACTGTAAATGCAGGTACATGGAGTCACATTGTACACAAGTGTATGTCAAAAACAGGCTGTGTAAATCACTGTAAATGCAGGTACATGTAGTCACATTGTACACAAGTGTATGTCAAAAACAGGCTGTGTAAATCACTGTAAATGCAGGTACATGGAGTCACATTGTACACAAGTGTATGTCAAAAACAGGCTGTGTAAATCACTGTAAATGCAGGTACATGGAGTCACATTGTACACAAGTGTATGTCAAAAACAGGCTGTGTAAATCACTGTAAATGCAGGTACATGGAGTCACATTGTACACAAGTGTATGTCAAAAACAGGCTGTGTAAATCACTGTAAATGCAGGTACATGGAGTCACATTGTACACAAGTGTATGTCAAAAACAGGCTGTGTTAATCACTGTAAATGCAGGTACATGGAGTCACATTGTACACAAGTGTATGTCAAAAACAGGCTGTGTTAATCACTGTAAATGCAGGTACATGGAGTCACATTGTACACAAGTGTATGTCAAAAACAGGCTGTGTTAATCACTGTAAATGCAGGTACATGGAGTCACATTGTACACAAGTGTATGTCAAAAACAGGCTGTGTTAATCACTGTAAATACAGGTACATGGAGTCACATTGTACACAAGTGTATGTCAAAAACAGGCTGTGTTAATCACTGTAAATACAGGTACATGGAGTCACATTGTACACAAGTGTATGTCAAAAACAGGCTGTGTTAATCACTGTAAATACAGGTACATGGAGTCACATTGTACACAAGTGTATGTCAAAAACAGGCTGTGTTAATCACTGTAAATACAGGTACATGGAGTCACATTGTACACAAGTGTATGTCAAAAACAGGCTGTGTAAATCACTGTAAATACAGGTACATGGAGTCACATTGTACACAAGTGTATGTCAAAAACAGGCTGTGTAAATCACTGTAAATACAGGTACATGGAGTCACATTGTACACAAGTGTATGTCAAAAACAGGCTGTGTAAATCACTGTAAATACAGGTACATGGAGTCACATTGTACACAAGTGTATGTCAAAAACAGGCTGTGTAAATCACTGTAAATACAGGTACATGGAGTCACATTGTACACAAGTGTATGTCAAAAACAGGCTGTGTAAATCACTGTAAATACAGGTACATGGAGTCACATTGTACACAAGTGTATGTCAAAAACAGGCTGTGTAAATCACTGTAAATACAGGTACATGGAGTCACATTGTACACAAGTGTATGTCAAAAACAGGCTGTGTAAATCACTGTAAATACAGGTACATGGAGTCACATTGTACACAAGTGTATGTCAAAAACAGGCTGTGTAAATCACTGTAAATACAGGTACATGGAGTCACATTGTACACAAGTGTATGTCAAAAACAGGCTGTGTTAATCACTGTAAATACAGGTACATGGAGTCACATTGTACACAAGTGTATGTCAAAAACAGGCTGTGTAAATCACTGTAAATACAGGTACATGGAGTCACATTGTACACAAGTGTATGTCAAAAACAGGCTGTGTAAATCACTGTAAATACAGGTACATGGAGTCACATTGTACACAAGTGTATGTCAAAAACAGGCTGTGTAAATCACTGTAAATACAGGTACATGGAGTCACATTGTACACAAGTGTATGTCAAAAACAGGCTGTGTAAATCACTGTAAATACAGGTACATGGAGTCACATTGTACACAAGTGTATGTCAAAAACAGGCTGTGTTAATCACTGTAAATACAGGTACATGGAGTCACATTGTACACAAGTGTATGTCAAAAACAGGCTGTGTAAATCACTGTAAATACAGGTACATGGAGTCACATTGTACACAAGTGTATGTCAAAAACAGGCTGTGTAAATCACTGTAAATACAGGTACATGGAGTCACATTGTACACAAGTGTATGTCAAAAACAGGCTGTGTAAATCACTGTAAATACAGGTACATGGAGTCACATTGTACACAAGTGTATGTCAAAAACAGGCTGTGTAAATCACTGTAAATACAGGTACATGGAGTCACATTGTACACAAGTGTATGTCAAAAACAGGCTGTGTAAATCACTGTAAATACAGGTACATGGAGTCACATTGTACACAAGTGTATGTCAAAAACAGGCTGTGTAAATCACTGTAAATACAGGTACATGGAGTCACATTGTACACAAGTGTATGTCAAAAACAGGCTGTGTAAATCACTGTAAATACAGGTACATGGAGTCACATTGTACACAAGTGTATGTCAAAAACAGGCTGTGTAAATCACTGTAAATACAGGTACATGGAGTCACATTGTACACAAGTGTATGTCAAAAACAGGCTGTGTAAATCACTGTAAATACAGGTACATGGAGTCACATTGTACACAAGTGTATGTCAAAAACAGGCTGTGTAAATCACTGTAAATACAGGTACATGGAGTCACATTGTACACAAGTGTATGTCAAAAACAGGCTGTGTAAATCACTGTAAATACAGGTACATGGAGTCACATTGTACACAAGTGTATGTCAAAAACAGGCTGTGTAAATCACTGTAAATACAGGTACATGGAGTCACATTGTACACAAGTGTATGTCAAAAACAGGCTGTGTAAATCCGGCCTTATTTGTCTTACCTCTCAAAGTACTTCAGTACAAAATCAATGTGCACCAGTCAAAACATTATCTACAGATATCTGGCATATCTTTTGCTTAGTCTAAACTGGCACTCCAAAATTGCCTAGACACAACCCAGAATATCTAACTTCATTTAAAAGAGAGGGAAAACACCAACCCAAAAAACCAACAGCGTGCAGATGTTCATTATATTATATATGTAGGTACTTCAAAATGAATAGTTCTTGATTGTCAGTTTTTCATGAATGTGAATGAACAAAATTAAAATACTGTAAATCATATAATTAATACGTCATGATATTATTGCGTCCATACATGAGTGAACAAAAATGCATTTTTTTTTTAATGCGTCGGGCAAAAGTCCACATCACATAAAAAACACAGTTGTGTTGTTATTATATTGTTTGGGCTTCATCTTTCATGTTAAAAGAAGTCAGTAGTTGTTTTCACAGCTACTACATAATCTGAAGCTAATTGCATGGTGGGTCGACCAGGAAGCCCTAATTACTTGAAGTAGTGTAATTAGTATAACCACACCTTATTGTTAAGGGTATGCCTCGCACTTTTGTGTGGTGATTGCTTCTAATTAATCCACCAGTAGGAATAAAAGGTAAACGGGTCGCTATTGCAGGGCACAATATTTCACGCGAACGCATACGTATTATTCTAACAAATGTTTTAGACTGATTTTATACACTTGATGTGCAGCACAGGAATAGACAGCGATATATTGCAACAGTGACAACTTGCGACCAGTCTAAATTAAATGCCATGTATAGAGTCGAGCCAAATGGTTTGAGGAAATACGCACAGATTGTTGGTTACGGTTATATAATTTTCTACTGTTTCATTTTTAAAGGAATATATCTAGTAATAAAACTTGTTGATTATAATTTTACAAATGTTCAAAACAGTTTAAATGTATACAGTAATCCAGAAGTGTAAGAATTTTTTTTAAATACTCACATCGCAAAATGAGCTTTTTAAAAACAAAACATTTGGAACATCACTGTATTATATAACCCCTATGATATTCCAGGAAAGTGAAAATAGAATGGCAACATTGAAACGAAAGAAAGATTCTTGAAGTATTCACAAAAAGACGTTTAACAAAAATTGTTTTTGTATTTTGTTTCATCTTTATATTATAAAAGTTTTATATTATCTAGAAGCATTATAGTAAAATCCTGCACATTTTTTGTGTTGGGAATGAGACTAAACAAAATGCATCAAGTTATTATTGTGTCGATGTGTTCGCCACATTTTTCGCATTAATTACTTGCTTGCATTAATTTCATGATTTACAGTAATAGAATAATATTTGGTTGTTAGTGATTCAATATGTGAATATAACTTTGCATTGATGTGGGTTTGAATGAGTATCCTTTGGACACTGAATGGTTGGAGATGTGGTTTTTGGATATGATAATAGTTTTTTTTGTTTCTACAGTCTGTTCTGTTTTCCAGAAATGTTTTATGTCAAAACTCTTAATGTTGAAAACTTTACATGTCATTCAAAACAAAAGAGTTGTGTATTAGAAAGCATTTTACATTAATGTGAATAGTGAAGCTTTGCACCATTAGACATGTTCTATATATGCACTCCAGCTATTGTTACTGGAGTATCACGGCTCATTTAAATACAATACAACCCAGATTAGGTCATGTTAAACTGGTTTCTCTTTACAGTCACTTCTGAAACCCAAAACACCTGAACGCATTTTATTCACATTTTAACTCACCATGATAATAATCGATTGGGATCATATTTTGACAGCAGTAGTACTTTTGTGGGGTTGGGTTTTTTTTTTTCAATTATTATTTTTGAATCTAAACCAGCTAATTTTAAATGAACAGTATTTAGAGATCTTCAGAGATATTACATATTACTAATGTGGAGGGGGATTTAGCTCAGTCAATTGAGTGCTCGCTTGAGATGCTTGTGTCGCAAGTTCGAACAACCTTGGTGAATCCATTCAGCTGATTGGGTTTTTTCTAGTTCTAACCAGTACACCACAACTGGACAAAGGCCGTGGTATGTGCTTTCCTGTCTGTGGGAAAGTGCATATAAAAGATCCCTTGCTTCATAAGAAAAAATTTAGCAGGTTTCCTCTGATGACTATGAATCAGAATTACCAAATGTTTGACATCCAATAGCCGATGATTAATTAATCAATGTGTTCCAAATGGTGTCGTTAAACAAAATGTACAAAGTATTACTAGTGGTGATAGAAAAGGCAAGTGATCACTGCCACTCTCCACCACACTCATCTGGAAAGTTTTAGGAAAGTTGCAAATTGATTACCTTGCAATAAACATTTTAATACATTTTATTTAAAATTTCATATAATTGCTTTTCAAGCGCCATTTCAGGAGATTGATCTGCAGCTTGCCATGATTTTGATCCTGGCAGAGATTGATCTTTATAACTGTAGTATAAACATAAGGCGTTAGTGTTTTCCCTAACTTGTTTTAGCATGGTGCGGCACCATGTCGCAATAGTGTAGCACCATCTTGCTTTAATCAATGCCATGCTGCCCTGAGATTAAACAAGCCTTTTTTTCAATAATTAATCCTGAAATTGCATTTATAAAACATTCAAAAATGTATTATTAAAATGTCCTGTTATATATTTTGCCATTCATTTATTAAAGCAAGCAGACTAATTGCCTTTTTTTTTTTTTTTTTTTGGTTGTTGTTGTTGTTGTCTTTAATGAAAAAAAGTGCCCTGAAAATGGTGAAAATGGCCCAAAAGTGTTTTAGTCTACCATGCCTTGCCAAATGTCTATGGAAAACATCCCAGACATTATTTTTCTCTTAAAGTAAGCTTTAACATAAGCTTGCTTACCAACCCTTTTGTTTATTATTGTAATATACATGTACATGTGGAATGTGCATATTAAAATCCTGGATACACACTAGGTAGCCTCGGCCACTCCACAGGTTGACAAAAATGTATGTTGTTGACAGGAAGCACTGGACTGTGTTTATCGCTATTCAAGCCACCCGATAGACTGCCTTATGGTATATTGTAATGCCGGTATTTATAGTATACTGCTGTGGTAGCGTAATTATTGTTTATACCACTGCAATGGCTGGCTTCACCCCATGTCTTTGTTACAGCCAATAATTCATAACATTATTTACTTGGGAAAATTTGTTTGTTGTCTCCGTAGTGATATCGCTTTTTGGGGAACAAAAGACTGGTAGTTTGACAAACACAGAAGTAAATATATAATACTAGGAATAATAGAAAGGATGTTTTTTTGTTGTTATTGAATGCCGCTGGTTCTTAGCATGCGCACAATGTAGATGATTGTAAAATATGGATCTATTGATACCCATGTGGGTGATTTAGTGGTGGTGACAAAAGCACTGACTGAAATAGTGAAGTAAAATTATACACATGTTTACAGACGGGTTATCCGTGTAGGTTAATTATACCTTCTGTGAAGAATGATATGTCTGTGACATGAAAATATATATAGACGCATTGAAGACTGATGTTTTCTTTTTTTTGATAATGGCTATTTCAAAAGGGTAACTTGTCAAAACATGACTGTGCACTATCTGACAAATCTTTCAACAAAAAGTACCCTGTCCTAAAAAGAATAGTTTGACATAAACCCTCTTGTCATAATATTTTTAAAAATAATAATTTAAAAAAAAGAAAAGAATATGTTTAATGACACCTCAAAACATTTGAAATTTTGGTATCTAACATAAGTATAAACATTTTGTGTAGAATATAAGAGAGAAAATCTGCTGTTATAACATAGATTTCTCCTATTGAAAAGCAAAAAGGGAAAACACATACCACGGTATTTGGTATACCAATCATCAGAGCATGAAATGGCCTGTGGCCAGGTCGCCAAATGCAACCAATGTCCTGTTTGGACGACTTATATACAATAATGTCATTAGTTGCCCAAATAATATTATCTTCTTTAGGGCTATAACATATGAGTGTCTATTAATATTTGTATTCCACATTAAAATCTTGCTCGTGGTTTGCTTGCCATAATTCGCCAACATTGGACCACCATATTTTTTAGCAAGTCTCGAACCCTGAGTCACGAGGCACAAGTTGGAAGTAGGAAAAAGGAAGGAAATGGTTTATTTAATGACACACTCAACACATTTTATTTACAGTTATATGGCGTCAGACATATGGTTAAGGACCACACAGATATTGAGAGAGGAAACCCGCTGTCACCACTTCATGGGCTACTCTTTTTGATTAGCAGCAGGGAATCTTTTATATGCACCATCCCACAGACAGGATAGTACATCATACCACGGCCTTTGTTACACCAGTCGTGGTCCACTGGTTGGAACGAGAAATAGCCCATGGGCCCACCGATGGGGATCGATCCTAAACCGACTGCGCATCAAGCGAGCACTTTACCACTAGGCTACGTCCCACCCCACAAAGAATAGAAAATCTTCATTATGTATTCACTGAATGTTTCAATATGGATACACAAATCAACCTGAAATTGTGACACCTCATACTCACCTGTCTATCACCTATATTAGATTTTCCAATAATATAAATTTATAAATAGCAGTCAATGAGATTATTTGGTTGTAATTTGTATGCACAAGTAATTCAAGATGTAATCTTTACTTTTTAGAATGAAAATTTATAAATACTTTTGTTCATCATGCACTATTGCGATTGCCCCTTTAAAAGCACTACTGCAGAAGCTATATAGGGGTACACCTATAGTCCGTCCTGTCCTCCTTAAAAATGTGTGTTTTTTTGTAAATAAAATAAGTTTTTATGTGCAATTTAGAAAACAGTTGGCTCTGAAATAAATAACTTGTAGTAAATTCCACAGTATTGAAAAAGGCGTTCCCTGTGGGACGGACTATAGCTGGGTATTAAATACTTTACCTGCGTCCCGTATGAACGTTTGGCAAGTCGGTGGTGACAGGGATCTTGATAGTGAAGATGGAGTGGAAAGGGGAGAGAACTCTCGGGCACGGTACATTTTCTGCAGCCATGTTTGGTCCCGCTCCCTGGAAGTAGGAAAATGCCAAAGTACAAAAAATAAAAGTTTGGTTTTTAAGCAGTATTTCACACCTGTAATATTAAGTGGTTGTGAATTTAATACAGGTATGAAATACTACTAGGGTTGAAATACCTTTATTAATAATAATAAAAGGAACAACAATTTTCAGCCTTTGTCTTAATAAAATTGGATTAGTCTATATATCAGAATTACCAAATGTTTGACATCCATCAGCTGATGATTAATAAATCAATGTGCTCTAGTGGTGTCATTAAGCAAAACAAATTTTTTCTTCTTTTTTTTCAGAATATTTGCAGTCCTTATATATTTTGCAAACAAAAAGTAAAGATATTGTTTAATTATAGTATTTACTTAATTACCTAAAAATGACATTACACATGAATTCCTGTTGGTAACTGTGGCTTGGTTTTCTCATCTAGATGGTCACAATTATATTTTTTATTTGTATTTGTTTTATTAGCAAGGGTTTTATTTTCAAGAGGAGTTGTTAAGAGAGGGTTCTGTTGTTGGGCTCATTTAAAGAGATGGTTTTGATTTTTGAAGATGTGATCACATTGGGGTACGGATCGTAGGTGAAACATTTTATAAAAGGGTTTTTGTTTAGGCCTCTGTGACAAGAGAACATAAAATTATTGCAATTGAAGGGGCTTCTAGTAAATAATCTGAGCAATATTTCTGTACAATGCTCACAGATGCCTGCTTGAAATAGACTATAAACATCCACAAGCACATTCAGACATCCCTGTGCAAAAGGAAGCTGTAAAAAGATTTTAACACCTGTACTGGCATGTGTTATTAAAGTGGCAATCCTCCTACAGATGGAGTGGGAACCATATATTGTAGTTAAGACCAGCTCGCCTCTATAGAAAAATGACATGACGGTGAGCATACCCTAACGAAACAGTTAATTGTTAAAAAGATTTTTAAAAATTATTAATAATTAGGGTTTTTTTGTTTGTTTTTTGTTTTTTTTTGTTGGGGGGGGGGGGGGGGGGATTGTTTGTTTTTTCCCACTACCCTCTTTCCTTTTTACTCCTTTGAATTCCATCTCATTTCTTCCTACCGGTAGGTAATCTGTCAACTCCTATCTTTCAACTCCTTTTGCTGTCCAACTCCACATCCCAGTCCTTGTCTCTCCAACCGCGACAGGTGCTATCCGTGCCACACACCTGTTATTCCCCATCAGCTTTTAGCTGTGGGCTTAGTATGACCACTTCGGAGAGTGTTCGGTAGTTACTTCTGGCATTGTTAAGAGGCACTTGTAACTACAAACTATGCTCCCCTACAACCGGTGGTCGTTAAGTTTTTTTTTTTTTAGTATGATTTACAAATGTTTTGAAAAATATATTTTGCAGTGGTCGGTTTTATGGATCTAATGAGTCATGGAGTCCAAAATCTCAGGAATTACGGGACATTTTGCGAGAATTGGAAGAGGTGTGGCAGAGTTTGGGGAAACCTGGAACGAAGGAGGTCTCTTCAGAAAGTGTGAGGTATCTGTGTAAAAGATTTTTTTTACGTGCTGAGGTGTCGTTAAACATCTGTTCTAAGTCTATTCTGTGCAACTTTTTTAATTAAAAAGAAATTGTAATGTTTTTAAAAAAATGTAATAATCTTTATTATGGTATCTCAGAAGAAATATAAGTAGTTTCAAGGTATAAAAGTAATAAAGTTTATAAAACTGAAAATAAATTATAAAATTGTAAATTAAGTTTTTTTCTAAAATGAATTTTTTTTTAACATAAATTCTAAAATTTTCAAAATGTTAAAATTCTGAAATGCTTAAAATTAAAAACAAATTTTAAAAATTAAAAAAATTAAATTAACTTTCTTTTTCTCCAAAATATCCATCAGAATGTGGTAATTTGTTTTTCAAAGATAAAGTTATTTTTGTTTGCAAACAATAAGGTTAATTTTGTATATTTTTATTTCATGATAATTATATTGTAGTTTTTGTTTAATTGCAGTTTATTTTACAAATTACAACATACTAAAGATTTTGTTTAAACATCAAGTACAAATACCAAGTACATGTAAACGTTTTTTAACTCTTGAGAAATGCAAAATTACATTTTTATCTTCATATTTTATTTGTGTATGTAGGTGGGGGTTTTATGATTGAATGTAACCACAGGCATATTGGGGGGGTTATTGTCACACTGTTATTTTTGGGTAGGTAATTTACCTACATTTAAGTTATACATTTTTTTATTTTCACGACTGGTATATTAAAGGCTGTGGTATGTGCTATCCTATCTGTGGGATGGTGCATATAAAAGATCCCATGCTACTAATGAAAAAATGTAGTGGGTTTCCTCTCTATGACTGTCAAAATGACCATATGTTTGACATCCAATAGCCAATGATTAATAAATCAATGTGCTCTAGTGGTGTCATTAAACAAAACAAACTTTTAAACTTAACTTATATAAGGCTGAAATAAAGGCCTTTGCATTTAATACAACATACAAGTATTACGGGTCAACATGTACTTGAAAATACTTTTCATATATTTAGCTGCCACCTTAGGGTTTATTTACTGAGTAAATTATGCAAGCCACTTTAGTGTTCACCACTTAATTAACTGGTCTCAGTTAATGCTACATTTATGAACTGTAATACTCAGTTATTAACAGTTACTGAAATTTAATACATCAGTTATTAACAGTTACTGTTATTTGTAGTATTATAAATTTGTCGATGTATTGTTTTTGAAGGTCAGGTTCGCGACAGAGAGTGTTGTCCAGTAAGAAGCTAACAGATTCACTGAAGTCAGGGACATACCTCGGTCGACCTTTCTCTGCAGGTACACACTTTCATGTAACAGGATAATTTTGCTGCTACTAAAATGTATGCTCCTTTCTTCCATCCATCTATCCATATATACTGTCTGTCCATCCATTCATCCATCCATCCATCCATCCATCCATCCATCCATCCATCCATCCATCCATTCACCAAACCAAAAAACCATCCATCCACTCACTCATCCAACTAAAACTCCTCCCTTGATCCCATCCATCCATCCATCCATCCATCCATCCTTCCTTCCTTCCTTCCTTCCTTCCTTCCTTCCTTCCTTCCTTCCTTCCTTCCTTCCTTCCTTCCTTCCTTCCTTCCTTCCATCCATCCATGCATCTAAAACTCCCTTAATCCCATTCATCCATCCATCCATCCATCCATCCATCCATCCATCCATCCATCCATCCATCCATCCATCCATCCAATTATCCATCTGTCCATACATCCATCCAATTATCCATCTGTCCATCCATCCATCCATCCATCCATCCATCCATCCATCCATCCATCCATCCATCCATTCACAAGCCTTGCAAGAACGGACATTTTGTTCCTGCATCGCTCATGTAAATTAAATCTTTCGTTCAGACATTAAATTTATGATGCCTTTTACATGGACCTAACATACACTAATCATTCTGTTTGTTAGTCTCGAGTGCGTCTCAAACGGACGTCGAGGAGATCCCGGCTAACCTGTCAGACATCGGGTCGCGCCCAAGTTCACGGTCCCGCCCGAGTTCGCAGTCTCACTCCCGGTCCACACACTCCAGGTCGGGGGTGTGGGTGAAGGCGGGCTCCATCAGCGATACCACAACACCACCCATGACCACAGCCTCACAGAAACACGGGAGCGAAAGATCACGCAGCGCCAAATCAACTCGGAGTCGAGGCAACACTTCACCATTCATTGAGGATGACAGCACAAGTATGTGTTTATTAGACAGGAGTTTTGTCTGGTATGATGTTAAAATGAATATATTGCATACTTTTCAAAACGAATAAAAGATAATAAAGAGAATACAAGTTAACAGATAACGATATATTGCATACTTTTCAAAACGAGTAGAAGATAATAAAGAGAATACAAGTTAACAGATAATGATAAAGTTAGTTTTGTTTGATGCCACCACTAGAACACATTGATTTATTAATCATTGGCTCAAACATGATTTGAAACATGATATGTCAAACATTAGGAAATTGCGACATATAGTTTTAAGAGAGGAAACTTACCACATTAGTTGCAAGGGATCTTTTGTATGTGTTCAAAACCCTAGTGGTATATGAGCAAGTAAAACTAGTTATCTGCCTACCTATATGTACATTCGACAGACAGGATAGCACATACTATGACCGTATATACCAGTTGTGGAGCACTGGCTGGAATGAGAAATAACCAATGGGCTCAGCGACGGGGAATCAATCCTAGAGTGACTGTGTGTCCACGAGCACTTTGCCACTGGGCTATGTGCTGCTCCACAAGCTGATAGAAAACAAGGTGAAATCATCTGTCATCCTTTAAAGAAAGTCATTATTGATCTAATAATGCATTTTAATTATGGTTCTATGGCATCAGACTCTCAACCTTAACGTCCATGGCTACATGATGTAACTGGGTGCGATGTAGCCCAGTGGTAAAGCACTCTCCTTATGTGCAGTCCGTCTCGGATCGATCTCTGTTGGTGGCCCATTGCGCCGTTTCTTGTTCCATCCAGTGCACCATGACTGGTAATGGTATATCAAAGGCTATATGGTATGTGCTATCCAGTCTGTGGGATAGTGCATTTAAAAGATCCCATGCACCTAATGAAAAACATTTAGCGGGTTTTATGTCAGAATTACCAAATTATGTTTCACATCCAAATAACCAGTGATCAGTAAATCAATGTGCCCTAGTGGTGTACTTAAACAAAATAAACATTATATTTAACTTTTCAAAATATGTAAAAGACAATAACGATCAATGAAATAAACATATGTCAAACTTTAAAGAAAGAAAAAAATATTTATTTACCAATGTATTTTAATTATTGTTATATGGCGTCGGACTGTCAACCTTTACGTCCATAACTACATGATATACCATTACCTGTTTGCTTGGTTTCTGATATTGTGCCAAGTTGTAGGTTTTCACAGCTGATGGCTCTTTTGTCAAGGTGGGTGGGGATGTAGCTCGGTTGTATAGCGCTCACATGATGCATGATCAATCTAGG
The DNA here is from genome assembly GCF_016097555.1 of Gigantopelta aegis. Classification (NCBI taxonomy): domain Eukaryota; kingdom Metazoa; phylum Mollusca; class Gastropoda; order Neomphalida; family Peltospiridae; genus Gigantopelta; species Gigantopelta aegis. The sequence continues at coordinate 21,935,109 of NC_054702.1, forward strand.
ATCGATTCCCATCGGTGGGCCCATTGGGCTATTTTTCGTTCCAGCCAGTGCTCCACAACTGGTGTAACAAAGGCCATGGTATGTACTATCCTATCTGTGAGATGGTGCATATAAAAGATCCCCTGCTGCTAATCGAAGAGAGTAGCCCTTGAAGTGGCGACAGTGGGTTTCTTCTCTCAATATATGCGTGGTCCTTAACCATATGTCCGACGCCATATAACCATTAATAAAATGTTGTTGAGTGTGTCGTTAAATAAAACATTTCTTCCTTCCTTTTGTCGATTTCTGCTGTGTTGTAATTCTTTCTGTTTGTGTTGTTGACAGGTGCCGACCAAACAGCAGGTGAAGAAGACAGCTGGGTGCAGAGTGTCCACGTTGCTGTAGATGTTAAAGCTGGGTGGGTATTAACTGTTAAAGATTGGTGGGTATTAACTGTTAAAGCTGGGTGGGTATTAACTGTTAAAGCTGGGTGGGTATTAACTGTTAAAGCTGGGTGGGTATTAACTGTTAAAGATTGGTGGGTATTAACTGTTAAAGCTGGGTGGGTATTAACTGTTAAAGCTGGGTGGGTATTAACTGTTAAAGCTGGGTGGGTATTAACTGTTAAAGATTGGTGGGTATTAACTGTTAAAGCTGGGTGGATATTAACTGTTAAAGCTGGGTGGGTATTAACTGTTAAAGCTGGGTGGGTGTTAACTGTTAAAGATTGGTGGGTATTAACTGTTAAAGCTGGGTGGGTATTAACTGTTAAAGCTGGGTGGGTATTGACTGTTAAAGATGGGCGGGTGTTAACTGTTAAATATGGGTGGGTTTTAACTGTTAAAGATTGGTGGGTGTTAACTGTTAAAAATTGGTGGGTATTAACTGTCAAAGATGGGTGGGTATTGACTGTTAAAGATGGGCGGGTATTAACTGGTGGGTATTAACTGTTAAAGATGGGTGGGTATTGACTGTTAAAGATTGGTGGGTATTAACTGTTAAAGATGGGTGGGTATTGACTGTTAAAGATGGGTGGATTAAAGATGGGTGGGTATTAACTGTAAAAGATGGGTGGGTATTGACTGTTAAAGATGGGTGGGTGTTGACTGTTAAAGATGGGTGGGTATTGACTGTTAAAGATGGTGGGTGTTCACTGTTAAAGATGGGTGGGTATTGACTGTTAAAGATGGGTGGGTGTTGACTGTTAAAGATGGATGGGTATTGACTGTTAAAGATGGGTGGGTATTGACTGTTAAAGATGGGTGGATTAAAGATGGGTGGGTATTAACTGTAAAAGATGGGTGGGTGTTGACTGTTAAAGATGGGTGGGTGTTGACTGTTAAAGATGGGTGGGTATTGACTGTTAAAGATGGGTGGGTGTTCACTGTTAAAGATGGGTGGGTATTGACTGTTAAAGATGGGTGGGTATTGACTGTTAAAGATGGGTGGGTGTTAACTGTTAAAGATGGATGGGTATTGACTGTTAAAGATGGGTGGGTGTTGACTGTTAAAGATGGGTGGGTATTAACTGTTAAAGATGGGTGGGTGTTGACTGTTAAAGATGGGTGGATTAAAGATGGGTGGGTATTAACTGTAAAAGATGGGTGGGTATTGACTGTTAAAGATGGGTGGGTGTTGACTGTTAAAGATGGGTGGGTATTGACTGTTAAAGATTGGTGGGTGTTCACTGTTAAAGATGGGTGGGTATTGACTGTTAAAGATGGGTGGGTGTTAACTGTTAAAGATGGATGGGTATTGACTGTTAAAGATGGGTGGGTGTTGACAGTTAAAGATGGGTGGGTGTTGACTGTTAAAGATGGGTGGGTATTAACTGTTAAAGATTGGTGGGTATTAACTGTTAAAGCTGGGTGGGTATTGACTGTTAAAGATTGGTGGGTATTAACTGTTAAAGATTGGTGGGTATTAACTGTTAAAGATGGGTGGGTATTAACTGTTAAAGATGGGTGGGTGTTGACTGTTAAAGATGGGTGGGTGTTGACTGTTAAAGATGGATGGGTATTGACTGTTAAAGATGGGTGGGTATTGACTGTTAAAGATTGGTGGGTATTGACTATTAAAGATGGGTGGGTATTGATTGTTAAAGATGGGTGGGTGTTAACTGTTAAAGATGGGTGGGTGTTAACTGTTAAAGATGGGTGGGTATTAACTGTTAAAGATTGGTGGGTATTAACTGTTAAAGCTGGGTGGGTATTGACTGTTAAAGATGGGTGGGTGTTAACTGTTAAAGATTGGTGGGTATTAACTGTTAAAGATGGGTGGGTATTGACTGTTAAAGATGGGTGGATTAAAGATGGGTGGGTATTAACTGTCAAAGATGGGTGGATATTGACTGTTAAAGATGGGCGGGTATTAACTGGTGGGTATTATCTGTCAAAGATGGGTGGGTGTTAACTGTTAAAGATGGGTGGGTATTAACTGTTAAAGATGGGTGGGTATTAACTATCAAAGATGGGTGGGTGTTAGCTGTCAAAGATGGGTGGGTGTTAACTGTCAAAGATGGGTGGGTATGAACTGTCAAAGATGGGTGGGTATTGACGGTCAAAGATGGGTGGGTGTTGACTGTCAAAGATGGGTGGGTGTTGACTGTCAAAGATGGGTGGGTAATCCTTTTTGCAACATCAAAGTAATAGTGGCATGCAGTGTAGGTTGAGTCCACAACTGATGCTGCATCATCGCATGCTGTAACATTTTTAAAATGTTTTCTCAACATTTGTATAGTTTCCTCTTCATTATTAAAAAATTCTTGTGGTAAGATTTTAAAGTTTTTTTTTTTTTGGGTGGTGGTTTCTATTTGTTTTTTATTCTTATATTTTGGTTGTATCACCCGATTATATTTAAACTCTTCTAGATCGCGTAGAAGCAGTGTATCGAAAGAGGAAGTCTCATCAGGTGCCACACATCCATTAAAACCACAGTACATGGGTGAGTGAGGATACTCAACAGTGCTTTACTCATAAAGTTAAACTTTAATGTTCAAGTTTGTTTTGTTTAATGACGCCACTAGAGCACATCAGTCTATTAATTGTGAAAATTAACTATTGCTATGAGGCAGTTGTAAGCCACTAAAATAGATGTCAAATGGCAGTTAGAAAAAAGTTAAAGTTTGTTTTGTTTAACGACACCACTGGAGCACATTGATTTATCAATCATCGGCTATTGGATATCAAACATTTGGTAACTGACATATAGTAAATGGCAGTTAGATGATGATTTGATAATTTTCTAAGAAGGATACTAACTCTTTGTTTAAGAATGAATCTAACATATACCAAATACCTTTTATGAAACTCGGTGTTCAATGAAAAACATTCTAAGCCATACGATCTTCATAAAAATATGGGAAATAACTCTCATGTCATAGGCATTCGTCAATTTTCACTTAACAAAAAAACTGACAAAGTTACATGTACATCATGGATGTCTGATACCAATGAATACATCTGAGATGTTCCGAATAGTAGGTAAACAAATTTATTATTTAACTAATTTGCACTTCTTCACAAAGACGATTTTAATCATTAAAATGGCACTTATGACTACCACAAGGCTCCTTTGTTGATTTTTTTTTTTTTACCACTATCCCAAAGGAATAGTGAATTTCAAAAAACACTATTCCGTCTAACAATGTATTATCCTTTCAATTATTAATAATTATATTTCTGTTACATTCATTACAACATAACGTCATCCGATTGGTCCAGACGTAGCAACGGGAGTTTGTTCATTTCTCGATGAACGTAAAAATTATGTCGTCAGGGAACGTCATACATGTATGTGATGACGTCATTTTATATGGGCAAGTTGTCTTAATGAGCGTTATTGTTTATGGATAAAAAATAATTCAAAATAAAGTATCAAGTTTTAGTGTTATTATTAGCATGTATCATTCAAATTTAATTATAAGTATTGTCTGTTATTTCTTTTACGTTCATCTGGGTATGAACAAAAAAAATCATCCGCAATTTAGAAATTTACTATTTGCGGAATAGTGGAATAGCATAAAATTCGACCCCTCTTAAATGTGCCATCTGTAAAACTTGACGTAAGTCACTACAGTTAATCTTAGCTACGATTCTTTCACAAAATGGGGCCCACGTGTGTATTCTTTAGTTACCTGCACATGGGTTACCATACATTATGTTCATTTTCATGTCTGCAGCCACGTAATGTTGCAGGATGACCACATTTGAAAACAGTTGGAGGTCAACTCAACTAGAAACGAATGGACAGCTGCCTTAGTAACACCCATTTATTCATCTGTTACACTTTTGTTCACATTCCAATATTCTCTTTCTCTATTGAAAATGAAGATATCTGGACATAACCAATATTTTGATCATAGATTGTGTAGTAGTGATGGTATAAAGTGTTCCTACTGACAGTATGTAGTGGGAATTTTCCTATTAACTCAGTTGGTAGAGTGCTGGATTCTCGTACTGAGTGTCTGTGTTTCATATCCCCTCATTGGAGGTTGATTTTTCTGTTACATTTGGAGCTGATGTAAACCCAGTTTTGTTTTTTTAACACAAGAATACAATTATAACCCAGTTAGAACCTGTAACAGTCAACTGGCTGTGACCCACAGCTCCAGGACATAACTTCACTTGAGGGGGAGTATGTTGTAGTGTTGGTATAAAGTGCTCCTACTGGCAGTAGCTAATGGGAATATGAATTCTTATACTGAGAGTCCATGGTTCGAATCCCCACAGTGGAGGTTGATTTTTCTGTTAGATTATAAATAATAAAACAATGAAAGCATTAATAATGTTAAGCATTTTTACATAACTATACAGTGCATCGAAAAACACATGGTTATCTCCTAATTTCCGTAGTCTGTTTTTTGTTAATGAAAGTCTTTTTTTTTTTTTCTTTTTTTTTCAGGAACACTTGATGATTTACTTGATGACACATTATCGGGGACCAATCAGTTAAGTGTTTCTGACAACGAGCAATTTAGTACAACGGAAAACGAATTGTCAATAGGTGAATAAATCAAATTTTGAAGCTTTTTAGAATAAAATGGAATTTTGGTAATAATGTTTCAAAACTATTGTTCTGTTTCTACGTTAATATTTTATTTAGTATTTATAATAAATATATTTATGTCATGTGCCATCGACTGATCTGCACTATTGATTGATCGCGCTGTGGCATTTATCGGTCATTAGTGTAGCCATTGGTAGATATGCTAGCATCAGTCAATCGCTCTGCGCCATCAATGGTTCTGTTGTTAGCGTAGCCATCGGTACAGTGCAATCTACTGATAAGTTATGGCTACACTTAAAACAGTTACATTGATGATGCAGCGCTATCAATCGATACTTGAGTATGGCTATGCTAATAATGGGGCCATTGATACTGCAATGTTCTCGCTCGGTGCTTATGCGATCTATCAAAGCTTGCGCAATCTATCAATGGCTACGAAAATGATGGATCCATTGATGGCACAGTGCAATCGATCGATAATGCAGTTCAATAAATGATGCATGACATATATATGTGTATGTATGTATGTATGTATGTAGTAAACCTGTCTAAACCAAACCCTGCTAATCAAGGCTCACCCTGTTAGTATGAATATTCAGGGAACACATTTTAACATGAAAGATCATTCAATTTTTATGCTGATTACTCATCTTCAACTGATGTAAATGAGAAATCAAATTATAAATTTGACTGGTTATGCAGATGTAATCAAAAGAGAATGATTGGATAACTGGGTTATAAATGATTTATATTGAATTGTGCGTATTATTTGGTGTCTAAGTTCTGCAGAGATGCCAACCATTACAAATTTGGTGGAATCATTATGAATTTAAAGCATAGATTATGCTATTACGATTGTCTTGTTCGAAATTCTGATGTTTAGAAAGAAAATCGTAATTTCGCGTATTTGGTGTCGGATCGTAGTTTGGAAGGCACAAATGTTGTTAACACCGGAGAAATGGAACTTTTCCCCTCATCATCAACAATCATATATTGGTTTCCTGCTTTGTTCTTTAAACTTACGGATTCCGAATAGCAAGCATAGCAAGCGTGACGATATAGAATAAATCAGTCTAGCAATCGATCTTCCGAAAAGCCCCGATGTTTGCTGGTTGGGTATGGCCTTGAACTTGACTTTACCAAAATGTCGAAAAACACGCTCCTGAGTCATCACTGATAACATTCTTATCTTGGGGGGGGGGGGGGGGGGTGATTCCTATTTTTGAAGGCCTGGATTCCTGTGACACTCCAACTAGGGTTGGCATCTCTGAGTTCTGTACAGACATGTCGAATAATGTGAAATTTAGCGAACAATACTTGGAGCCAGTTTTACATCTTCCTTAATGAAATAACTATTTAATAAAAATTGGGTTTTATTTAGATAGATCTCGCTACATCAGCATATATAATTATTATGTATATATATCAGCTTTATTATTCATCTGTATTGCTATTTATAGCATTCATATTAATTTTCTACTTGTGTCTAGTTGCTTGCTCTTCTTGCATTATTGTACATGTTTAGTTTAATCATTAGCCTAGTTTTAGGTAACATGCTTTCTAATATATATTCATATGCTTTTGCTTAATCTTTGTTCTGTAAATATTTATCACTTCAGATTTGACGTACAGTTTGTTTTAGAACTGAAGTGTTATCATTCTTGGGGTTTTTTTTTTTTCATTTTTCATTTTTTTTTTTATTTTAGAAAATGTTTTTAATTAATATATTTATTTATATTTTTTTCAATTTTTATTTATTATTATTATTTTATTATTATTATTATTATTATTATTTATTACTTTTTTTTCTTTGGGGGAGGGGGCCTGTCTTCTCAAACTATATTAAAGAATATAGAAATTAGACTGTTTATAACTAAAGCTTGTGTATCTAAAGTTTTCAGATACATTTTTATATTTTAATTTTATTTTTTTAAATGAATTAAAATGAGATTGGTGGTATAGTTGATAACACCTCTTTGCTATTACAAACTTTAGTAGCCATACATGTCCCTGTATCTGCCTGTTGTGTATTGCTTTGCATTTTAACTCGCTAGTTAGCTGGAAATTAGTGCTTTTGTTCTAGACGACCAAACATGGCTGCAGAAAATGTACCGTGCCCGAGAGTTCTCTCCCCTTTCCACTCCATCTTCACTATCAAGATCCCTGTCACCACCGATTTGCCAAACGTTCATACGGGACGCAGGTAAAGTATTTAATACCCAGCTATAGTCCGTCCCACAGGGAATGCCTTTTTTCAATACTATGGAATTTACTACAAGTTATTTATTTCAGAGCCAATTGTTTTCTAAATTGCATATTTAAACAAACCGGCCTTGGCGTCGTGGCAGGCCATCGGTCTACAAAAAAGGCATGGGATTTTTAATCCAATACATTGAGTGCTCCAAAGGAGGTAGGGGACGGAAACCATTAGGTGATCCCCTGGTTCAACAAAGGCCATGGTTTGTCTGCGCAAATAGATCCCTTGCTTAATAAGAGTAGGGTGGCAATCGCAATAGTGCATGATGACACCATATAACAAAAAAATGTGTTGAGTTCGTAAATTTTCTTTCTTTCTAACAAAGTAAAAAACATTACATGGGACGGACTATAGACCCCTATATAGCTTCTGCAGTAGTGCATTTAAAGGGGCAATCGCAATTACATGACCAAAAGTATCTCATTGACTGCTATCTTGAATTACTTGTGCATACAAATTACTATTTATAAATTTATATTATTGGAAAATCTAATATAGGTGATAGACAGGTGAGTATGAGGTGTCACATTTTCAGGTTGATTTGTGTATCCATATTGAAACATTCAGTGAATACATAATGAAGATTTTCTATTCTTTGTGGGGTGGGACGTAGCCTAGTGGTACAGCGCTAGCTCGATGCGTGGTCGGTGTGGGATTGATCTCCGTCGGTGGGCCCATTGGGCTATTTCTCATTCCAGCCAGTGCACCACAACTGGTATATCAAAGGCCATGGTATGTATTACCCTGTCTGTGGGATGGTGCAAATAAAAGATCCCTTGCTGCTTATCGAAAAGAGTAGTCCATGAAGTGGCGACAGTGGGATTCCTCCCTTAATATCTGTGTGGTCCTTAACCATATGTCTGACACCATATAACTGTAAATAAAATGTGTTGAGTGCCTTGTTAAATAAAACATTTCCTCCCTTCCTATTCTTTGTATTCTTGGTCAAGGATTTCTTGGGATAATCACTGTTTACACCGAGTTGCAGCACATTACAATTTTGATACATGTATTTGCGAGTTAATTATCCAAAGGAAATGTTTTATTTGATGACGCTCTCAACACATTTTATATGGCATCGGATATATGATTCAGGACCATACAGACAGGATAGTACATACCACAGCCTTTGTTACACCAGTTGTGGAGCACTGGCTGGAACGAGAAATAGCCCAATGGGCCCACCGACGGGAATTGATCCTAGACCGACCGTGCATCAGGCGAACGCTTTACAACTGAGCTTTGTCCCGCCCCTTAATTACAAGAAGATTATATGTAGTAATACTGATTAATTTGTAGTTATTTATCACAAATAAATGTAAAATGTATCGAAATATGACAATTGTAACTTTAGGAATTCACCTTTAATGATTGATTTTAGATGAAGATCAACTTTAAAAAAATACACAGAGAATTTTTCTTTATGTCCATTCTCTCCATTGATATTTTTCTTACAAATTCTTTGTTGTTTTCTGTTTGTGTTAGAAATATGGGGTTTTTTTTTTTTTACTACACTAGATAACAGCAAACTAATAGTTGTTTTTATACTGATTAATAGCTGTGTGTTGTTTTAATAGACAATATAATGTTTATATTGTACTGTATAATACATTGTTAAAGATTTTAATAGAATAAGTTGTTGAAGATTTTAAAATATTGAATAGCAAGAGTAAAACTCAACTGAGAAGAAATAAAGTGATTAATATGCTATATTAAGGGTATTAGAGTTAAATTTACTTGCTTTACACTATTGTTTCAGTTCACAAGATTGCTGATGAAACCATTGATGGAGACCGATCTTTACTTTCTGAAACACAGCAAGAGCAGACTCGTGTCTCTGGCCAAGCTTCCATCTTAGATGATAAAGATACATCTGAACTGGATGACCAGGGAAGGATAACAGAGTTAGACCAGCAAGATTCACTATCCAAATCAGAATCTATTCCGGAAGACAAATCACAAGCTGCCAAATCAGAATCTATTCTAGATGATGGATCACAAGCTGCCAAATCAGAGTCTATTCCAGATGACAGATCACAAGCTGCCAAATCAGAGTCTATACCAGATGATGGATCACAAGCTGCCAAATCAGACCAAGACAAAGCAGCAGAGAGTGGCATGGAGGAAGGATTAGTCGAGTCTGAGGTATGTGGTGACTCTCAAGATCTCCGCGAGGAGCTTCAGGAGGAAGAAAAGGATGAAGGACTCGGATATGATGACCTGGAGAGGAAGAAAGCAGACAGTACCAAATCTGAGATCCTTGAAGAACCGTCTGAAGAAGGATCTCCACAGGTCTCTGATGGCATTGGCACAGAACAAGGATATCCACAGTTTTCTGATGGGCTTAGCATTGAACAAGGATATCCACAGGTCTCTGATCGACTTGGCACCGAACAAAAGACTGCAGTGTCTGAATATGCTTATAAAAAACTGGATGACCTTGGGCCAATATCGGAGGAAGATGAAAGCACAGTGCCTCAGACATTGGTGGAGAAAGATGCTGATTCGTTATCCAAAGAAAGGAAAATGAAAACGCCAACGTCAGAACTTGAGCAGGATGTTTCTGTTCCAGTTACTGATGATAAGCAAAAGGTGAAGAATGACAGGAAGGCATTACCTCAAAAGAAGATGGATGAACCGGTTGTAAAGAAGAGAGTATCTATTGCTGAAACGGATGTGAGTGTGTAGAGACTAAATGTAGCTATATATAGTCTTTGTGTTTTCATTATACCTGTACAAGCCTGAATTGTGCAGCAGAAATGTAGAGTTTGTTAATTTTAAAAAAAATGTTTATGGTTATAAACAATGTTTTATTATTTTAAACTACTTTTGTAGATATAGACATAGAACAATTTAGTAATACAATTATATTTTATGTCAAAACTGTTAAAAAGAGTGGTCATGATATGTACTATCTGACCCATCTTTGTCACTTAACATAGAAATTTGTTTTTGTTTGTTTTGTTTAATGACACCACTAGAGCACATTGATTAATTAATCATCAGCTATTGGATGTCAAATATTTGGTAATTATGACTCATAGTCATCAGAGGAAACCAGCTACATTTTTCTTAATGCAGCAAGGGATCTTTTATATGCACTTTCTCACAGACAGGAAAGCACATACCACAGCTTTTGACTAGTTGTGGTGCACTGATTGGAATGAGAAAAATCTCAGTCAGTTCAATGGATCCACCGAGGTGGTTGGATCCTGCAACACAAGCACCTCAAGCAAGCACTCAACCGACTGAGCTAAATCCTGCCCCACTTAACACAGATGTGGCTAGATACATGGCAGCGATGTATGTAGCCTTGGCTCATTGGGGCTGGTATCTACACTGCAGGGGAAAGCCTAGTTATAAAAACTTCACACCTCGTCTAACCATTGCCATGCAAAGCACAGGTTATAACTAGTTGAGTAATAATATTCTGCCTTCTTTACTTGGACCCACTGGGCTATTTCTTGATGCAGCCAGTGCACCACGACTGGTACATCAAAGCCTGTGGCTGTGTCTATGGGATGGTGCATATAAAAGATCCCTTGCTGCTAATTAAAAAGAATAGCCCATGAAGTGGTGACAGCGGGTTTCCTGTCAGTATCTGTGTGGTCCTTAACCATATGTCTGACACCATATAATCGTAAATAAAATGTGTTAAGTGCATCGTTAAATAGACTAAACATGGAACAATTCAGTTTGTACACTGTGCCCTTTTTATCTGGATGGAAACAACCTTATATTGCACTACCTGGATTATATTATTTAGTCTGTTTGATAACTGATAATAGTCATTCTTAATTTTATAATTAGTCAAATGAAACATGGTAGACATATTTTGTTCTCCTGTTTATGTTATAATTATTTAAATGGGACGTGTAAGCATATTTTTTCTCTCACAGAAATCGAAGCCTCTTTCACCCAAACAAAGAGAAACAACTGCGTCACACAAGGCACAAGAGCAGCAAAACGAAGTCAAAGTATTGGAACCAAAACCGCCAGTAAGCAAGAGCCATGGACAAAAGAGTCCTCCTCCAAGGGGAGGTAAATTTGACAGAAAGCCTGAAGTCAAACCAAGGACTGGTGTCAAGTCTTTTGTGAAAGCTCTTGACATCTCTTCTGTTCAGCACGATGAGGACACAGGACAGGCAAGTGAAATAAAGAAGAAACCAGTAATTGTGATTAAAGTGTAAAGTAGACTATCGAAAACCATCTCATTTTACTATTGTGTTGTTTTCTAAACAAAGACATTAATACGAATTTAGTAGTATCATAGGGTCGAGTTCACAAAGCCTGTTATGTCTTACACGTATCTTACACGTATCTTACAAGTATCTTACAAGTATCTTACACGTATCTTACAAGTGTCTTACACGTGTCTTACACATGTCTTACAAATGTCTTACACGTGTCTTACACGTATCTTACTACATACATTTACAATGCTCAAACACCTGCGTTTAAAGTGACAGACTCTAGTGTTTAAACACTAAGGCATATTTTTCACTATTAGTCTTAGAAGCCATTTTAAATAAATGAAATCGGCCATTACAAAGATTTTATTGTTTAGATTATACGTTCCCGTACATCAAAATGTTTCTGGTCATCCTGGTGGGTTTTTTTTTTATCACAAAATGCATGTTTCATATTTTAATGATGATTTTGCAGAAGTCTCCTAAAGCTGACCTGAAACCTGAAAAGCCGCACCATCCGAAGAAGCCTCCTGCGCGTCACGTGGAGACCAAGTCAGACAAGACTAAAGCTGATGTGCTGCCAGAACATATGGCCGATGTCATACACAGACGAAGTGCATCAGAATCGACTCAGGAGCTAGAAGAAGAAATACGCAGAAGTAAGTAGAAACACCTGTGGAGTATGCAGTTGAAAAATATGTGTTCATTGTTCTGTTCACACGTGAAACATGTTAATTGTTCTGTTCACACATGAATAGTGAAACGTGTTCATTGTTCTGTTCACACGTGAATAGTGAAACATCTGGTGTCGAACTTATGCATTTTGAAAAAGATGTGTCCATTATTCTGTTCACACATGAATAGTGAAACGTGTTCATTGTTCTGTTCACATGTGAATAGTGAAACATCTGGTGTCAAACTTATGCAGTTTGAAAAAGATGTGTCCATTGTTCTGTTCACGTGTAAATAGTGAAACATCTGGTGTCGAACTTATGCAGTTTTAAAAAGATGTGTCCATTGTTCTGTTCACACATGAATAGTGAAATGTGTTCATTGTTCTGTTCACATGTGAATAGTGAAACATCTGGTGTCGAACTTATGCAGTTTGAAAAAGATGCGTTCATTGTTCTGTTCATGTGAATAGTGAAACATCAGGTGTCGAACTTATGCAGTTTGAAAAAAATGTGTTCATTGTTCTGTTCACATGTGAATAGTGAAACATCTGGTGTCGAACTTATGCAGTTTGAAAAAGATGCGTTCATTGTTCTGTTCATGTGAATAGTGAAACATCAGGTGTCGAACTTATGCAGTTTGAAAAAAATGTGTTCATTGTTCTGTTCACATGTGAATAGTGAAACATCTGGTGTCGAACTTATGCAGTTTGAAAAAGATGTGTCCATTGTTCTGTTCACTCGTGAATAGTGAAACATCTGGTGTCGAACTTATGCAGTTTGAAAAAGATGTGTCCATTGTTCTGTTCACATGTGAATAGTGAAACATCAGGTGTCAAACGTATGCAGTTTGAAAAAGATGTGTTTATTGTTCTGTTCATGTGAATAGTGACACATCAGGTGTCGAACTTATGCAGTTTGAAAAAGATGTGTTCATTGTTCTGTTCACACGTCAATAGTGAAACATCTGGTGTCGAACTTCAAAATTAGTTACCTTTGACAGTTTTGAAATGTTTATGCCGTAGGTGCAATACTAAACTGTTTTCAAGTGAATTTTTGTACCAAAGTGCGAAACATGAATCATGGCACGTAAACAGGGAACGTTTATGGAAACCCCGCCTTAGGTGCAATACTAAACCATTTAAATTAAAGAGAGTTTTTGTACCAAAGTGTAAAACATGAATCATGACAAACAGGGAACGTTTATAGAAACCCCGCCTTAGGTGCAATACTAAACCATTTAAATTAAAGAGAGTTTTTGTACCAAAGTGTAAAACATGAATCATGACAAACAGGGAACGTTTATAGAAACCCTGCCTTAGGTGCAATACTAAACCATTTAAATTAAAGAGGGTTTTTGTACCAAAGTGTAAAACATGAATCATGATAAATAAACAGGGAACGTTTATAGAAACCCTGCCTTAGGTGCAATACTAAACCCTTTCAAGTGAGTTTGTGTAGCACAGTGTTTTTGTTGTGTGTTTCAGTGCAGGAAGTAATAAGTGGAGCCCTGACCGACCCGACACAGGAGACAGAATGTGGCGAGGGTCTGTCTAAAGAAGAGTTACTGCTGGCTGAGGAAGCACTGCAGGTACACAGGCAGACATTTTGTCTGGAGTCATGAATGAAAATTTAAATGAAGAAAGGAAATGGTTTATTTAACGACGCACTCAAAACATTTTATTTACGGTTATATGGTGTCGGACATGGTTAAGGACCACACAGCTAGAGAGGAAACCTGCTGTCCCCACTTCATGGGCTACTCTTTTCAATTAGCAGCAAGGGATCTTTTATATGCACCATCACATAGACAGGATAGCATATACCACGGCCTTTGATGTACCAGTCGTGGTGCACTGGCTGGAGCGAGAAAATTTAAGTGAAGCCATTTTTGCTTAGTTGCTTACCTTTCTGAAGGAAAAAGGCAAGATATAGGTATTACTTTTCTGGGGACAGTGTCAACGTTTGTGTTAAGCTTTAAGCTCTGTGTTAAATATTCACATTTAGATCTATTTATCACAAAGTATAAGTCCTACATCAATAAAACTTGGTTTATAGTTGTGCCCATGCATATGACAAAAGTAAAACAATTAGTAAATTAAAATTTTAATTGAATTAATTGGGTTTTTTTAAGTTTTAGCATTTATTATTAATAGAGTGTGCATACAGTGAAAGGTAATCACAATGCTAATACAGTTTTCAAGTTTTATTCCACAGATTTTGATTATCATACATAATAAAGGTTGAAAACAGTGGGGTATAACTTTGATTAGGATTGGGATAAGAAAGAACAATTAACCAAGGAAAGTTAAAGTTCAAGTTTAACACCACCACTAGAGCACATTGATTTATTAATGATCAGCTAGTGGATGTCAAACATTTGGTAATTTAGTGACCAAGGAAATACTTCTCTTTTTTTAATGATATCAAATAATTGCAAGAAAGAATGAAAGAAGCAAAAGAATGTCTGGAGAATATGATAACAATGAGTAATGAAAGATTTGTATTTTAAATGGTGTCAAATAATTGCAGGAGAGAATGAAAGAATCAAAAGAACATATGGAGAATGTGATAACAATGAGTAATGAAAGATGTGGGTTTTTTTAAATGGTGTCAATTGCAGGAGAGAATGAAAGAAGTCAAAGAATGTATGGAGAATGTGATAACAATGAGTAATGAAAGATACTTTTTTTTTTAAATGGTGTCAATTGCAGGAGAGAATGAAAGAATCAAAAGAACATATGGAGAATGTGATAACAATGAGTAATGAAAGATATGGTTTTTTTAAATGGTGTCAATTGCAGGAGAAAATGAAAGAAGCCAAAGAATGTATGGAGAATGTGATAACAATGAGTAATGAAAGATATGTTTTTTTTAAATGGTGTCAATTGCAGGAGAAAATGAAAGAAGCCAAAGAATGTATGGAGAATGTGATAACAATGAATAATGAAAGATATGGGTTTTTTTAAATGGTGTCAATTGCAGGAGAGAATGAAAGAAGCCAAAGAATGTATGGAGAATGTGATAACAATGAGTAATGAAAGATATGTTTTTTTTAAATGGTGTCAATTGCAGGAGAAAATGAAAGAAGCCAAAGAATGTATGGAGAATGTGATAACAATGAGTAATGAAAGATATGGGTTTTTTTAAATGGTGTCAATTGCAGGAGAGAATGAAAGAAGCCAAAGAATGTATGGAGAATGTGATAACAATGAGTAATGAAAGATATGTTTTTTTAAAATGGTGTCAATTGCAGGAGAGAATGAAAGAAGCCAAAGAATGTATGGAGAATGTGATAACAATGAGTAATGAAAGATATGGGTTTTTTTAAATGGTGTCAATTGCAGGAGAGAATGAAAGAATCAAAAGAACATATGGAGAATGTGATAACAATGAGTAATGAAAGATGTTTTTTTAAACATGGTGTCAATTGCAGGAGAAAATGAAAGAAGCCAAAGAATGTATGGAGAATGTGATAACAATGAGTAATGAAAGATATGTTTTTTTTAAATGGTGTCAATTGCAGGAGAAAATGAAAGAAGCCAAAGAATGTATGGAGAATGTGATAACAATGAGTAATGAAAGATATGGGTTTTTTTAAATGGTGTCAATTGCAGGAGAGAATGAAAGAAGCCAAAGAATGTATGGAGAATGTGATAACAATGAGTAATGAAAGATATGTTTTTTTTAAATGGTGTCAATTGCAGGAGAAAATGAAAGAAGCCAAAGAATGTATGGAGAATGTGATAACAATGAGTAATGAAAGATATGGGTTTTTTTAAATGGTGTCAATTGCAGGAGAGAATGAAAGAAGCCAAAGAATGTATGGAGAATGTGATAACAATGAGTAATGAAAGATATGTTTTTTTAAAATGGTGTCAATTGCAGGAGAGAATGAAAGAAGCCAAAGAATGTATGGAGAATGTGATAACAATGAGTAATGAAAGATATGGGTTTTTTTAAATGGTGTCAATTGCAGGAGAGAATGAAAGAATCAAAAGAACATATGGAGAATGTGATAACAATGAGTAATGAAAGATGTTTTTTTAAACATGGTGTCAATTGCAGGAGAGAATGAAAGAAGCCAAAGAATGTATGGAGAATGTGATAACAATGAGTAATGAAAGATATGGTTTTTTTTAAATGGTGTCAATTGCAGGAGAGAATGAAAGAATCAAAAGAACATATGGAGAATGTGATAACAATGAGTAATGAAAGATGTTTTTTTAAACATGGTGTCAATTGCAGGAGAGAATGAAAGAAGCCAAAGAATGTATGGAGAATGTGATAACAATGAGTAATAAAAGATATGTTTTTTTTAAAATGGTGTCAATTGCAGGAGAGAATGAAAGATGCCAAAGAATGTATGGAGAATGTGATAACAATGAGTAATGAAAGATATGGGTTTTTTTAAAATGGTGTCAATTGCAGGAGAGAATGAAAGATGCCAAAGAATGTATGGAGAATGTGATAACGAAAAAGCAACCCCAGAAGCCTGAGAAGACGAAGATGAAGCAAGTGTCGGGAAAGAGGGGGCGGAGGAAGGCGGCCCAGCCCACAGAAGACGAGAAGAGAGACATACGCAAAGAAAGGGAGGCAATCAAGGAGAGACAGCGAATGGAGAAGCTGGTAAATAATCACATGCAGAAAACAAAGATAAAGTTGTTTTGTTTAATGACACCACTAGAGTAAATTGATTTATTAATCATCGGCATTGAATGTCAAACATTTGATAATTTTTACATTAGTCTTAGAGAGGAATCCTGCTGCAATTTTGCATTAGTAGCAAGGGATCTTTTATATGCACCATCCCACAGACAGGGTAGCAAATACCACACCCTTTGATTGATATACCCAGGTTAAAACAGAGTGAAGCTAAAGTCTGTGATATTTAAACAGGGAACTACCACTTTCAACATAACTAGAGCTTGGCTCGGTAACCTTTACTTCTCAGACGTACGTGCATTTTTAAAATAATGAAAAATGTATTTTGGATGTTATAAAAACATGGATGACCAGAACAATTTCAGGTGTAAAATTCTAAATAACAAAAATATAAGTAAATTGTAATTTAAATGATCAAAAACCTGCTGTAATTGTGAAAAATATATTATAGTGTTTAAAAACTAAGGGTCTGTCATTTTAAAGAGATGTATATTTTTGTGCGAGTTTCTTCTTTGGAAACTGTATACTGTATATCTTGTTGCAGAGACGTCTGGAGGAGGCCCTTCAGCTTCAGGAAAAGATTGCCAGCAAGGAGGTAGAACGAAGAAACAAGGAAGAGGAAACCATGAGAAAAGCTCAGGTAACTATAGCAACTATGAACTGTAATATTTAAATTGCTATAGTTTATATTAAAGAGAAGTAAGCCTACATATATTTTTGTGCTACATATTAACTACATAGTACATAATGAAATTAGTACTAATGCCTAAATTGAAAAAACACAGTACTGTATAATACAAGCTATAAAAAAAAAATTATTACATATTACACATAATTATATATAATTCTGCATATTCCCCATATTAAAGAAATGTTCACCCAATGAAATAACATAAGATAAAATAACATAGGACTATGTCCTTTTGTCTGGTGTGGATACATTTTTGCTGACCAGATCATATAGCAGTGGGTCTGGATTTTGCTTACAAACATTCATAAATCCTTTCCCATTACAGAAATAATACTACATTATTACTGATACGAAAGCCCTAATGTAAATGTTTCAGGAAATCCAAGAACAAATGGAAGCACTTGAGCAGGAAGCTGCCGAGATCCGCCAAGCCGAAGAAGATGCTCATGAACAGTTACAGCTAGCGCGTCGGGCGGATCGCGAGGAGAGGGAGCGGAGGAGGAAGGAAGACCTCGAGAGGAAGAAGCAGCGGGCTATGGCACGGCGTGAGAAACAGAAGGCCATGATGGCGGAGGCGCGCCGGAAGGAACAGGAGATGTTGATGCAGATCACCGACTCAGAAATGAAGTTGCAGCTGGAGGAGGAAGACATGGTCAAGATGGAGGAGGAGGAGATGATGATGCAGGATGTGTTCGAGGTGAGGGTTGCACGCCACTATTTAATTTAATGTTGACATAAATGTTCGAGGTGAGGGTTGCACGCCACTGTTTGATTTAATGTTTACATAACTGTTCGAGGTGAGGATTGCACGCCACCATTTAAATTCTCATTGCATAAAAGGTGGAGGAAATGTTTGATGTGAGGGTTGTACTCCGCTAGTTAATTTTTCATTAACATAAATGGTGTAGATTTTGGAGTTGAAGATTGCACACCACCAGTTATTTTCTCATTTACGTTGAGATATTATAGGTAAAGGTTGCATACCACCAATTAATTACTCATTTACATAAATGGTACATGCCATCAGTTAACTTGTTTAACATCTACTAATGGATTGCACATTTCATTAATTGATTTATACTTATTTTCATGCTTATTAAGGTTCAAGCACACTGTCCTGGGCAGTAACCTCAGCTATTTGGGCTGTCAGTCTAGGACACTGGTTTAGTGGTTAGTGGTTAGTTGCTGGTGAGAGAGAAGTCAGTGTAGTGGTCTTACGCCTACCCACTGAGTCATTAAAACTTGAACTCCGTACCTACCAGCCATATGTCCGATGGGTTAACCATTACACCACAGAGACCAGTATGTAGATTGCACTCCACACATACATGTATATGTCATTCAGTGAAATCTCTGAGGAGATAATGATGGTGTCAGTGTTCAAACTGAGAATTGTTCAGAATACTGCGTGCAATTTATTTCATTTTAACTTATTTTCGTGCTTAGGCCAAAAAAAAGAAGAAGTTTGTTTCAGGTAACATGGCCAAAAAAAGTAGGGTAGGTAGGTAGGATTTTTTTTTTTTTTTTTTTTTGTTATTTTTTTTTTATTAGTTCAAAGAAAAGTTACCCTACCTTAAATGTGTTTGCCAGAGAAAAACTCAGTCTCAAGATGAAAGACATGAAGGCAAGCTGTCTGAAAAATCTTAGTTTACTCTTTGCAGCCAGAGAGAAATAAAAACAATCTCACTGTCAATGTCAGTTTTAAGTTTCACATGCCATTTTCAAAGACAGGAAAACAAAAAAAGTTCAAACTATTCCTTTCACCAATAAAAGTCAGTAGATGACTGCACAGAAACTTCACAGCTTTGTCCAGTTTTGTCAGAGGATGACTGCACAAATTTGTCCAAGTTGGTCAGTAGAAGACTGCACAAAAACTTCACAGATTTATCCAACTTGTATTGGAAATAACAAAACAATACTAATTTTGTGTGCAATTTACAAGTCAATCGGCTTAGAAATTAATAACTTGTAGTAAAGTTCATAGTAATTAAAAAGGCATTCCTAGCCTGAGTACTCTGACTGTAAGAGAGCTAGACGGACATTTGGACATAACTAATGAGAGCGTGTTTATGTTCAAATGTCCGTCTAGCTCTCTTACAGTCAGAGTACTCGGGCTAAGGCATTCCCTGTGGGACGGACTTATAGTTTTAATGTTTATTAGCCTATTGAACGGACCCATGCTAAAATCACTCAAATTAATTTATTCCCAATTAACTGAAACACTGAAATAAATGTGAACTGTTTAATGTTTGTGGTTATTCTTGAATATTCCGTTTATTTAATTATTACCCATGCTCAGCAGTTGATAGGCCTATCTACATCACTGGTGTAGGAAGCGGGGAAGGGGGTACTTTGTAGCAGCATCGATGGTTTATATATTAATTTTATACGTGTGTGTGCCCACCCACCCCACTTTTTGGTGTCTTCCTACAGGCTACACCCGTGTATATTAACAAATTCTGGGTACTAGGCCTAAGCAGGAGCCAACAACAAAAATTATACCACGTCTTCTTCAAATGACCTTCACCTTTGCATGCGGAAAAAACGCGATGACTTGTAGTCTGTGCATGTGGTATCGAGAAATCTTTGATTGTTTTGTTGAGAACGCACGTTGTTGTTTTTGGAAAATAAACCTACAATGTAGATGACTGGAGTTACAATAATACGATATATTTTCCTCTATAGGCCTACAGTATTTAGCAGTTTGTAATAAAAGCCGTTTAATCGCCACACGTTACGGTACTTTCATGCGATCTCGTGTGTCACCAATTACCGTGGTACCTAATAAGAGCACGTGTTAATGATTCCAATTTCAAACAAATTAGTTATACTCATATCCATTCAACGTCCAGGCATGTCTAGTCTGGGTCCAGTTTCTAACAATGCCAGTGATTGGGTCCAGGGCACGGCATAAGAAGGTGCCAAAAAGTGGGGTGGGGTGTATAAAAACCATCGCTGCTGTCTCCCCCCCCCCCCCCCACACACACCCCTCAACCTCCATTTAACACACACACTGATGTGTAAGAGTTATCCTACTTGAGTACTTCTGTTGTCTGCTTTGTCGATCCACGACCACAACTTCTCTGTGCGCTTCCCCCAACCCCAGCAGAAAAAAAAAAGTTCAGGGTCGGTGGCAAAATTTAGGGTCGGTCGGGTGACCGGAAACAAACAATTTGTTTGTTTTGGCCTTATATCCAATTAAAGTTCAAACACACTGTCTGGGGCACACACCTCAGCTATCTGGGCTGTTTGTCCAAGACAGTGAGTTAGTTGTTAATTGTTAGTGGTTAGTGAGAGAGAAGAGGGTGTAGTGGCCTTACACCTACCCACTGAGTCGTTAAAACTTGCTCTGGGTTGGGTTCCAGTACCGGGCTGCAAACCCTGTTCCTACCAGCCTTATGTCCAATGGCTTAACCATGATTCCACCGAGGCCGGTGCTGTGCTCAAGACAAAATCACAGTTAGTGATACTTAGCATTAGCTTGTGTTCTCTGATCTCATAGTGGCTGTTCAGTTTGATTATATCTATGGTTAGATGTTTACCCTGTATGTATTGAGAGTAACACAGCAGCCAGATTTCCTTCATGAATACTGTAGTGTCACATGATGTACCACAGCGACAGACTAAGCAAATGCTACAGAATATTAATATAGCTAATTTTAGGGGATGTGATGTAGCCCAGTGGTAAAGGGCTTTCTTGATGATTTGTTTGTTTTTTTATGATTTTTTTTTTTTGTGTTTTGGCTAGATTGTGTTCTTTGTTTTGTTTTTTAGGTGGAGGTTGCAAGGAATGTTTTCAAAATAAATTTATGATAAAAAAAAATTATGATTTTTTTCATATCAAGAGTGAACAAATTTGTTTCAATGCAAATAGTAAAGTCTTAGTAAACTGAACATTTATCTAAACCAGATTTTACTTGACCCAGCATGTTCAGAAAGATCAATTCTATTAGTGTTAGGGGAACTTGGTTAGTACAGTGTACATATTACTGTGAATTAAGTGAACCTGTTTCTGACAATTTGTATACAGTGGAACCTCGTTAGTCTGGACTCCAGTAGTCCGGAATCCTCACCTTACGGACATTTTTTTTGCAAAACGAAATGACCACTCAGTAAAGTTATTCATTAATCCAGATATTCAGCTTCCGGAACCGGACGGTCATAATTCTGAACCAAATGTAAAAAGTAAAGGCAAATTGCTTCGTTTGACCGGTCGCCGCTGATTGAACATAAAAGTAATCCGCCAATTAACGCTCAAGGAATCAACAGAGATAAAATGGCTGCACAGGGTTTCACACCGCAGTTTATTAACTATTCACCTGTGTTTATTTAGTGTTAGTCGGATAGAGCACAAGTGTTCACAAGTGTTTTTGGGGGTTTATAAAAATATAATTTCTTTGATCTATGACCAGACTGGCTGTTTTATTTTATAAAAAAAATAAGAAAAGACTATTTTATTTTTAAAAGTGGGTAACTCTTGGTCATACCCTACGGTACCCCATGACCTTGTTTTGTAACTACCCTTCTAACTTACCTGTATGATTTATTACTGAATACTGTTCATAATTGATTTGGTGTCCAACTCAAGAGTATTGCCAGTCACCCCAAATAAAGACAAAGGAAAGGTCTTTATACGTTAGCTTGTTCATAGCAGTTTGTGTATTACTGTTACTGTTAGGTAAACCTGTGCTTAACACTTTTGTTCCGTTGTAAAGTATGCACTGTGTTTGTAACACTTTTTATACTCGAGGATTTTAACAGTTTTTGTTGGGTTTTATGCAACTTGTTTGTAACACTTCTTATACATTGAGAAGGAAAAAATGTTGTTTCAGAATATAGATGTGGTAATCTTTGTTTAAACACTTTTGACCATACTTCAACACACAGCCAATAGCACATATGTTTATAATATTCCTTCGGAATTTAGGTAAATACTATGGCTAATTTTGCTTTGCGGTGTGGAAAAGTCTTCAAAATTAAGGTTTGCAGTAATTCTTTTCTTAAATAATTGTAATTGTCACAAGCTGTAGCAAATTGTATATGAACATAATGTCTTAATGGATATGAACTTGATAATAGCTAGAATTGTACTACTTATTACAACAGGTACAGTGAAACCCCTGTAAACCAGACACCCTCGGAAGGAAATGTTTTCTTTTATTTATGGTTATATAGCATCGAACATATGGTTAAAGACCACACAGATATTGAGAGAGGAAACCCACTGTAGCCACTTCATGGGCTACTCTTATTGATTAGCAGCAAGGGATCTTTTATATGTATCATCCCACAGACAGGATAGTACATACCACGGCCGTTGTTACACCAGTTGTGGTGCACTGACTGGAACGAGAAATAACCCAATGGGCCCACCGACAGAAATCGATCCTAGATCAATCGTGCATCAGGCGAACTCTTTACCACTGAGCTACATCGTGCCCCTGGACACCCTTGGGACTAAGTAGAATGTTTGATTTTAGATAGATTGTACATCAGGCGAACGCTTTACCACTGAGCTACATCGCGCCCCTGGACACCCTTGGGACTAAGTAGAATGTTTGATTTTAAGATGTATCCAGTTTAGAGCAATGAACACTTAGTTTTAAAAGTCCTGATTAGCAATATTTCTGGTCAACTGAAAATTGATTAGCAACTACTATTTAATATTTGAAAATTGTGTAGCGATCTCTGAAACTTGGTAGCGAATCGCGATGCGATGATGAACAAAATGTTCACTGTATATCATATTTTCTAGTTTTAAAAACCAAAAAAAACCCCCCAAAAAACCCAAAACATTCTATTTTCAATATAAATCTACATGTATGTAATCACTATCTTCAATATTGCTCTTTCAGAAATATTTACACCTTATGAAACTTAACTTTATTGTGATAGTTATTATTATCATAGTTTTAAGTGTGATGCTGTTTGTGTTGCAGGAAGAATTACGACAAGCCCAGCTCGCGGCAGAAGAAGAAGAACAGCGAATGAGAGAACTTGAGAAAGAGGTTCGTCTTTTTTCCTTTAACATCTGGTTTATTTCTAAATGACATATATAGCTCAGTGTGGCGGATCATACGATGAATTCCATTTAAAGAGACAGACCCTAGT
The DNA here is from genome assembly GCF_016097555.1 of Gigantopelta aegis. Taxonomy (NCBI): domain Eukaryota; kingdom Metazoa; phylum Mollusca; class Gastropoda; order Neomphalida; family Peltospiridae; genus Gigantopelta; species Gigantopelta aegis. The sequence goes on from NC_054702.1 coordinate 21,958,680, forward strand.
TTTTAAACACTGAGGCATATTTTTCACTATTAGAGCCATTTATGATCACTGAAGTCAAACATTATTTGTATTTTATTATTTAGTTTATCTATTTCCGTACAACCGAAGTATTTCTGGTCATCTTGTTGTTTCTAATACCACAAAATGCATTTTTCTTATTTTTAAAAATGCACGTGTGTCCGTGAAGTAATGATTATGGAGTCATGTTGTAGCCTAGTTTTAAGGATATTTCTCTGTTTCAACATCACAGACTGTTAATTGTTTCATTCTGTTGTAACTTTATTCAAATATGTTACAAGTTTGTAGATTAACCAAACATAGTGTCCATTTTTACGGGTTCAAATTAGGGTCTGTGACTTTAATGGAGTTGGTATATTTTTTTCTTCTGTTAAGCCAGAGCAGCGAGGAAGGAAGGAAATGTTTTATTTAACGACGCACTCAATAATAGCTTAATGGACCCACCGATGGGGATCGATCCCAAACTGACCACTCATCAAGCGAGTGCTTTACCACTGGGCTACGTCCTGCCCCTTTAAAAAAAAAAAAAAAAAAAATGTTTTATTTAACGACGCACTCGCCACATTTTATTTACGGTTATATGGTGTCAGACATATGATTAAGAACCACACAGATATAGAGGGACCAAACCCGCTGTCGCCACTTTATGGCCTACTCTTTTCGATTAGCAGCAAGGGATCTTTTATATGCACCATCCCACAGACAGGGTAGTACATACCACGGCCTTTGATATGCCAGTCGTGGTGCACTGGCTGGAACGACAAATAGCCCAATGGGCCCATGACAGGTATCAATCCCAGACTGACCGCGCATCGAGCGAGCGCTTTACCACTGGGCTACGTCCTGTCCCTGGCAGGAACAAAGTCTGAGGAGAAGTAATCTTAACCATGTTTTATTTTTGTGATATTTTCCACAATTTCAGGCCGAGGAAGAAGCGATGCGTCGACTCGTGGACGAAAGAGAGAGGGCTGAGCGAGAGAAATGGGCATTGGCAGAGCAACAGCGCCAGTTGGAAGAAGAATCGAGAAGAAAACAGTAAGTGTTATTCTGTGATCATTACCGTAGAGGGGTGCATGGAGGGAAAGGGGGTGGAGGCAGAGTTTACCTCTAGGTTTCTGGATCAGGAGGATGCTAAATTGTTAACAACTTTACTGATTCTATCAGCAGTTGTCTCACAGACTGATGAGAAAACTATTTCTCGTCCTAGCCAGTGCACCACGACTGGTACATCAAAGGCTGTGGTATGTGCTATCCTGTCTATGGGATGGTGCATATAAAAGATCCCTTGCTGCTAATGAAAAAAATGTAGCAGGTTTCCTTTTTAACACTATATGTCAAAATTACCAAATGTTTGACATCCAGTATCCGATAATTAATAAATCATAGTGCTCTGGTGGTGTTGTTAAACAAAACAAACAAACTTTAACTGTGATGAGAAAAATAAAAAACATAATAAGCTACAATAATATCATGATAGGAAGGGTTCGAATATGAGTTTGACGGGTGGGCGAAGATTTCATATGTTTTTGTGGGATGTTTTTTTACTGAGGCCTGATGCCCCTGTCTATACCACCAGTTTATAAATAAAAATAAAAAATTATATTTGTATCGTAATTGTTTTCAATTTCCACCATTTATAAACATAAAAGTTAATATTTAAATCATTATTGTTTTCTGTGTCTACCATTTATAAACTTTAAAAAGTTTTGTATCATGATTATTTTCTTTGTTCAGTGTTTATAATATTAAAAAACCTGATTTTTGTATCATGAATAATTTTTTATAATGATTGTTAAACTTAATTTTTGTATCATGATTGTTTTTCTTGATCACTGTTTATAAAGTTAAAAAAACATTTTTTTTTGTATCGTGATTGTTTTTTTCATGTACACTTTTTTTTAAACTTAAAAAATTTAATTTTTATATCATGATTGCTTTCTATTACTGTTTGAAAGTGACAGTTGTATTTCAAATTGAATGTTTAGAGAGTTGTTGCTTGAAGAAGAGAGGAGACTGGAACAAGAGAGAAGGAGAAAGTTGGAAGAAGAAGAAATTATGAGAGCAGAAGAAAGGAAGAGATTGATAGAGGTAGAACCCCTCCCCCCAAAAGAACAACTAAAAAATACCCACAAAAAAAACCCCATCCCTTGCTTATTTTTGGTAGGAGTAGCCTACATGGCAGAAGTGGATTTTTTCTTTCTCTCTACCAGGGAGTGGGATGTAGCTCAAGGGGTAGCGTGTTCGCCTGTGAAGCAGTCAGTCATCGGATCGATCTTTCTCAATAGACCCATTTGCAGTTTGGGCTATTTTCCGTTACAACCAGTGGTCCACAACTGGTTCATCAAAGGATGTGGTATGTGCTGTCCTGTCTGTGGAAAAGTGCATATAAAAGTCCCCTTGCTGCTTATCAGAAAGAGTAGCCTATGTGGCGGCAGCGGGTTTCCTCTAAAGAAATATGTCAGAATGACTACATGTTTGACGTCCAATAACCGATGATAAGATGAAAATGAATGTGCTCTAGAGGCGTTGTTAAATAAAACAAACTTTACTTTCTCTCTACCAAGTGTCGAAATAATCATATGTTAGATATCAAATAAACCAGGCCCTAATCATTCCAGCAAAATGAACGTTTTTTATTTAACCGAAAGTCGGCTTAGTCACCAAGTTATTAGCAGCAGTGAGAAGTCTGAAGTTGCTGCAATATTCTGGATCTAATCCGATTTCAAAAACAAAATCACACAACAGACATCAAAACCGCAACTTTTTTTATTGTCATATCTCACATGGCACCTTGTCACCATATGTCGGACAATGTTTTTACTTTGGCACTAGACTGTATCCTCGAGTAATCGTGAACCAGGAAATGGTTTCTGCACATGTGCACTGTAATGTACGAATGATTTGATGAAATAATGTTTTACCTTGTTAAATTTATTATCAAAATCAATCAACAAATGTTAATACTCATGCCAATTTCTGTTGTGAAGAGATTAAATACATGTTGTAGTCTAATGTTGACATTCTTCAGATACACCTGTAAACCAGGCTATTCCGGCTATTGTTTCTCAAAGTGACGCATGTCGTACTGTGTGCTGTGACCAGATAAGCATTGTTAATTCTCGGCCACATTCATTTCTGTAATCCAGAAAATGCTAATTAGAACTTTAATTTTAACATAACGACACATGTTCAAGTTAATAATATCACGTTTTTAATAAAACATATAACTCATTTTAAATTTTAGTAGTATTTTATATTGAAATATTATGATTAGAACCAAGTGTAAAATTTTGAATTTATCCGATTGAACGCAGAAACTGGCAAAACATTACGAAATGTACTCATAAATGTTCATTTCACCTATTTTTTTTCAAATTTCTCACCTTTCTCCTGTGAAGGGAGAAGTCACTTCTCCTACTTTTTCAATTCTAGATTAGGGCCTGATAAACAAAGTTTAAAATGTGCTTGTTAAACAGACATGTGCATGCAAACCTAATGTTAGAGAGGATGAGGACCAGCCTCCACTTTAAACAAAAAGGTTGATACAAATATTCCATATGAAATAACATTTCTGGTTTACACTTTTACATGTAGTTGTGGGGAGGTGGGGATACGTAAAGAACAGAGTATGAGTTCGGAAATATTCATAATTGTGAAAAGTATCTTAGATGGGTCAGCTGATATTTTATAAGAATTGTTTGTAATTTTTTGTGAATTTATTGATATACAACAATCACAAATTGTATAACATCAGGTAGCATAGCAAAGCGATTTTATAATAAGTTTGTGGTTGTTGTACATCAATACATTCATCAAAATGTGCAAACAATTCTTATAATTACAAACAATACGACTTATTTAGTTCAGAATACACATAAATCAGTTTCTAACATCCTTTCCATTATCTGTTTTATGCATTGACGTTACATTTGACATACTGACGTCATTTTCTGAGGTTTATCGAAGGATAAGATTCAGTTTTTCTTTGACATTGTCCAATCAGAATAGAGTAAATCTTATAACATCGGGAAGTTTGTAATTATATAGGAAATAACTCTGGCTTTCAGTAATCTTTAAAGTTTAATACATAATTTGACAATCTGTTTGTTGATGTAAGATGTCTACTTGCAGCTACAAAGAATGGAGGCTGAAGCGCGTGAAAACATGAAGCAAGAGATTGAGCGCCGACGTGAATGGGTGCTAATGCGGAGAGAGAAAAACATGGAGCGACGGTCACACCTGGACAAGATCCGACACGGCCAGGGAATTACCAAACCCTGGGTGTTCTCCTACTTCATCAAGTGGCCACGTGAGAACTACAACAAGTATGTTATACTACTTTCTATATCCATTTGTTATGTAGGGAATTACCAAACACTGGGTGTTCTCCTGCTTCATCAAGTGGCCACGTGAGACCTACAACAAGTATGTTATACTACTTTCTATACCACTTGTTATGTAAGGAATTACCAAACCCTGGGTGTTCTCCTACTTCATCAAGTGGCCATGTGAGACCTACAACAAGTATGTTATACTACTTTCTATACCACTTGTTATGTAGGGAATTACCAAACCCTGGGTCTTTTCCTACTTCATCAAGTGGCCACGCGAGACCTACAACAAGTATGTTATACTACTTTCTATATCGCTTGTTATGTAGGGAATTACCAAACCCTGGGTCTTCTCCTACTTCATCAAGTGGCCACGCGAGACCTACAACAAGTATGTTATACTACTTTCTATATCGCTTGTTATGTAGGGAATTACCAAACCTCGAGTCTTCTACTACTTCATCAAGTGGCCACGCGAGACCTACAACAAGTATGTTATACTACTTTCTATATCGCTTATGTAGGGAATTACCAAACCCTGGGTCTTCTCCTACTTCATCAAGTGGCCACGTGAGACCTACAACAAGTATGTTATACTACTTTCTATACCACTTGTTATGTAGGGAATTACCAAACCCTGGGTGTTCTCCTACTTCATCAAGTGGCCATGCGAGACCTGCAATAAGTATGTTATACTACTTTCTATACCACTTGTTATGTAGGGAATTACCAAACCCTGGGTCTTCTCCTACTTCATCAAGTGGCACGTGAGACCTACAACAAGTATGTTATACTACTTTCTATACAACTTGTATAACATTCACACTACATTCTATAGCACTTGTTATGTAAGAGTGATACTACTTTCTCTACCACTTTGAATTACCAAAGCCTGGGTTACCTACTTCATCAAGTGCACATGTGAAACCTACAATATATGTACTACTTTCTCTATGAGTTGTTGTCTCACTCAAATATCAAGCCACAGTAAGTGAGTGAGACAAATCAGAGAGAAAGTAGTACATGTATTATAGGTCTCACATGTGTGCACTTGATGAAGTAGGTGACTCAGACGTTGGTAATTCCAAGTGGTAGAGAAAGTAGTATCAATCTTACATAACAAGTGCTATAGAATGTAGTATTAATTATACGTTTCCCCAAATATAATAATGTTAAATTGCAAACAATTGAATTAAAACAAAATTAAAGATGTGTAAAAATAAGACGGCTTAATAAGGTTACAAAGTCATCTTTTTGTGCAATAAAATGTTTTTAGTCGGTGTGTTAACTTCCCAACAGTTTCACTTGGACTGACCTTATGCTGTTACCATAATTCAAATACAAACCTTCAGAAAATTTTGTCTAACAACAAAATCTTATTACTTCTTTTTATGTTTTTATTAGACGAATGGGTGAAGATCCTAAGAAGAAGCCAGGATTCCGTCAGAAGCCTAAGGCACTCGTTGATGAGACAGGGGCATCAGTTGCCGCAGGGGAGTCGGCTACCACAGTGGAGTCAGCTACCACAGTCGACGTTTCAGTCAAATAAAACAATTTGATGATGCACAAAGCAGTTATATTTACAGCTAAACATTTATGAAGTGTCAGGGGTGAAATAAAGTTAATTTGTTGTATGTACATGATGTAATCATAGTGAATATGTAATACACGTGTTTGGAAAAGCAAACATGTTGCACTGTTAAGTAAATTTTTTATTACTCATGGAGAGAAGAGGACTTAGGAAGTTTAGGGATACGTTCCGTCTTCGTTTTATATTAGTAGTACTTTACCAGTCTGGGATAGAAATATGTAGAATGTTTCGTTAGTCTACTGGACAAGTACATCGATAATCTACTCTGCCAGTATCTTTTTTTTTCTCTCCAAATAAAGTAGACGGAGGTACATGTTGCTTGTCTGAGCAGATTTTCACATGTTAGGAACTAATGGACTAATGTTTATTTGAACACTGACAGTAGATAATGGACAATGGAATGTAATTTGGTTTAAAGCATTATCTTAAATCAAATGATGCCCCCCCCCCCCCCCCAAAAAAAAAAACCTAAATTATTTCGTCTCTATATAAACCCACTCCCACCCTTTTAAAAAAAACAGCTAAATATTATTTAACAAAAAAATCAAAATAAATTATTGATCTCTACACTCCCCATTAAAAAGGACGAAATATTATTTATTAAAAAAAACCCCTAAATTATTTCATCTCTACATGAAGAAAATGACTAAAGATTAATTATTATTGGCATCGGTGTTTGACATGAAACTCACATGTGTTAACAGTCATTGCAAGATGGTCTGAAACAGTTATAAATGATCATACATCTCTGCCCAGCATTTGGAACAAGCACTTGTCTGCTCTAAAACAAGTGAAAATCTGCTCAGCAAAGGTAAACTTTCTTGACAAGTAAATATTTTAGCTGATAAGTAGATTTATAGTCTAGTGAAAATATTCTGCTTATTTATGTCATCTGTCAGTATCTGACTACAGGGTCAAGCTGTCAGTATCTGACTACAGGGTCAAGCTGTCAGTATCTGACTACAGGGTCAAGCTGTCAGTATCTGACTACAGGGTCAAGCTGTCAGTATCTGACTACAGGGTCAAGCTGTCAGTATCTGACTACAGGGTCAAGTGCATTTGTACTAAGCTTTATGATCATCTAATCGGTACATTTATGTGCAAAGATGGATTTTTTCTTCATAAAATTTCATCAGTTTTCCGATATTGTTTTTAATAAAATCCCTAAAATTAAAAAAGAAAGAAAAGAAGACTAAATAGAGATTATATAAATAGCAAAATCTTCTTACAAGATAAAGAATCATTTCTTCTTCTTTGGTATCTGTCAATTTCGAGATTCCTAAATAGTCCTAGCATTATGATTATCATAATATTTACATGTATGTGGATTCATTAGCATCATAGGACCATGGATTATGTTGCAGATATTGAGATGTTCCCAAAATGTTATGGGATTATTGAGAAATTATGAATGTCAGCTAGCTCTACTGAATAGAAATACTACCATACATGTATAGCTTTGTTCTTTAAGAATGTTGATAGGCCAAACATTATGTATTATACAGTGAAACCTCTCAAAACCGGACCCTCCGTAAACCGGAATTCCCTCAAAACTGGACGTTTATCGAAGCGCCGTTTTAGATGTCTGTACAGAAGAGAACCTCTCTAAACCAGATACCTCTTATAACCAGACTTTTTACTTGCTTGATAGGGTGTCCAGTTTCGAGGAGTTTCACTGGATTTAATTTTATAGTCGCCTACCTAAATGTATTTTTTAACTGTTTCCTTTGCCAAATATATGTCTGTGATATTTAAAAAATATATTTAGTATTATATATTAACATTGATTTATTAGCACGTAATTAGGTATTACACAGGAATGTGATTTTCTAGCTGGGTTTTTTTTCTCTAATTTCAAGGTTTTTTGGCATAAAATAATGTTTATACATGTATAATTAAAACTGGATTAGATTGAAATGGCGAAAAATAACCTACTATAATTATGCTATAGAAAATTCAGAGCACATTTTGAATGATTTTATTTTATAGCTTTTATTTTTAATTAAGTATTACATACCTGGGCATGTTTTATATTAATTTATATAAGATGAGGGAAGGTGAATCAAGGATTTTAATACTTTCTCTCTTTTTTTGGTTAAAATTGCCAGTATGTACTTTTTTCTATCATCTATTATACATAAGCATTTATGGCTTTGAGCATAATATATATATACTGCAATATACTGTACTTTTTATTGTTATATTTTTATACTGTCTGTTGTTAAGTTGTTAGTGTAATCTTCTTGCTGCAATAGTGTTTTGTTATTATTTTTAATTTGCTTCACACTGTTTTATGGTATTTCATAGTGTCGCATAGGGAAAATAAGTTATTTGTGAAAAAATATTTTAACATTAAGTGCCAACATCAGGGGCCTAATTCACTAAACTCTTGCAACTTTGTGATCTCGCAATGCAATGCTAAAAGACTTACAAAGAGGATGCTTTGTTGTCTAGCAAAGCCTAAGAGATCTTTATGAATTGGGCCCCAGGTCTACTTGTAGCAAATGTTTCCATTGAACTTTAAGCAGTTACTGTCAAACTTCAATGGGCAAAATTAATTAAGGTAATTACGATCAGGTGCAGAAGATAAGGTGCACTGAACTGAAACTACCAAGTATTTTTTGTAAGGTCATCTTAAAATAATTATTGTAATGCACGTCAATATGTATATAAAGGTTTTTTCATGATTCCACCATTTTAAAAAAAAAATTGAGAAAAATTATGTTTTAAACAAAAGATGTACATGTTAAAGGTATGGTTGCATACCATTTGACCTACTAAAGGCAGAGCGATTTGAAATGTGCATCATTTGTACATTCCTCATTTACCCTTTCACTCCTAGTTTTTATATAGCCCGAGCTGAAGGCTCAATATATTTTCAGGTAATGTTTGATTGGGTCATTATTTGTGCAACCCTGCTTTTAAGTATGTGCTTCTTTACCTCTTTAATTGGAATCATCAAGTTTTCAAATGTAAGAATTATGTATAAAATTACATTAGATCTTCAATCTTTCATTTAATGTCGATCATGAAAATTTATTTTCAGGAATGCAATGATTTTCATTTTTGGATTTTCATTCGTGGAGTACTTTAACATTTTTCAGTATGTTTCATGCATGTTTTTTATTTTATTTTATGAAACAGTCTGTGATGTGCTTAGTTTTCAGTACCAAAATAAAATATTTAAAATACAGTATCAGTTACAAAATGTCTGCTCACTTTATATTGTATTGTTTAAATGAACACATTATACATGTAGTTATAGAAGATTAAATTGTTGCTTTACTAAAGACTTTTGTGTTTGTTTTAATATTGCCAGAGAATTGTTAGTTAATGATGTGATTAACCACTGGAATTTTTAAAATAGTAGAAGTGGTTTTTGGAACAAAAAGACCAGCAATTCCCAAAATTGGATTTGGTAAAATTAAGGAAGGATTTTTTTTTTAATTTAACAACACTGAACACATTTTTATTTATGGTTATATGGCATCAGATATTTGATGGTCAAGGATCACACAAATTAATTAAAGAGGAGACCCACTGCTGCCATTTCATGGCTACTCATTTTTTAAATTAGCAATAAGGGATCTTTTATGTGCACCATTCCACAGACAGGATAGTACAGATTTTGTTACACCAGTTATGAAGCACTGGGCGAAATGAGAAATCGCCCCATGCAAATTGATTACACCTTAGGCTATGCCCAGTCTCCTTGGCAGGATTAATATTTTAGTGGGTTTCTAATGCTTACTGCAGGCATATTACTATGCTGTATGTTGAACTGGTCATTTTTATTGCATTTCCTGCTTTGTGCCCAGATTTTGTGTTTTTGGGAGGTCAACATTTATTAACTTGATTGGCTTCACTACCAGAGTTGTGTATGTAAGAAATGGAGCATGTTCTCACCTTAATCTTAACCCAAAATCTAACCCTGGTTGTACCCCATGATACAATTGCATAAAATCTAATCCTGGTTGTACCCCATGATACAATTGCATAAAAACAAGCATAAAAATTAACAAATGACATGAAACGACACAACATGACGATATCTCATACATGGTATGAAGTTTGGGAAAGAAATATATTAAATAGTAAGTTCACTAATTAAATTTATTAGCATGTCATAACAGACCCGATATATGTAGGTGTATCATTTGACATTCCTTCCATTAAACTGAACATATAACCAGCAAGTAATGATCTATTTAAAACAAAACACAAAAACATATGGTGTTAAATCAAACTGGTTTATTATGTGTGTAACACAATAATTGAGCGAAGTGATTTTAAAAATGAAAAAAGTATGTTGCCACACACAATAAAACACCCATTGAATTGATTGCTGTAACCAGTACAAAAAAAAAAAGTTAGAAGTCAAAATGGATAAATCATTTTTGTTTTGCATAAAAATAAAACAATTTTAATGCTAAAAATAATATTATTATTAAAAAAAAAATGGACACTGAAATATAATTTTTTTTAAATATAAAGGACGGAATTTTATGGCAGGACTGAAATCATAACAAAAGGTGCCTTGTGCATCAACCATGTTCGAGAACAGAAGCTACTATTCCATATCGACAGACCTCTCCATTTGGAAATAATATTAATAGGACAGCAATCTTTAGCTCCCCTGATTTTAATTCCAGGCGAGAATTTCAAATCACTGCTTGCTTGTCATAAAGAGGCCAGTCTCAGTGTTCAGAAACGTACTTGAGTCAATGTATGATACTTAACTGCATACTTAAAGTTCATAGATAAGTATACATTGACTTAAATAAATTTATGAATACATAGCCTGTGGTCTACATGTATACTGTAATAGCAGCCTTTGGTTGCAAAGATGTGTAACAACTTACACCAGTATTAAAAAAAGGCTATGGGGTACACAATTATAAACAAATATTTTAAAATATGCACACAACATAGCTAAATAAGTCTAACTTGCTCACATACAGACACTTTAACGGTGAGTATAGGTACCAAAATGTACGGTATATTATAATTTAAAAGTTAAAGTTTGTTTTGTTTATCGACACCACAAGAGCACTGATTTATTTAAATGTATGGACAGTATAATACTTCTATGGGGTGTAGAACATCTGAATATGAAGTGGGTAGACTACAAAGTATGGAATGTAAATCCAGTGTTAAACCTGTATGCAGTGTGGAATGTATAGACACAAATCTGACTAGCAAAGAAACTGAATTTTAAAATACCCATTTAGCCATGCATCGCATCAGTAAATAGACAGCAAGTTTTAGCTGGTAACTGGCATTGTTACCGATTGTCATCAACATTAATTTTTATTCACCTGATTTCCACAACTTAAATGCTTATTTTCTGAGTTTCCATGTCCATTTTACCTTTGGTACCTTCACGTCAAAACAAGAACCATAACATAATAATTATTGCAATAGTTTGATATGTATATTTTAGAATAATTCCATTTTATAATTACTGTTTTGTAATAGGTATCTTGATTGGTTAAAATGCTATCACGTGATCTAAAAAACCAACGTTCATTCTTCCATGAATGTGAAAACTGCACTTTTTCGGTAAACAACGGAATCCCTGAGGATTCCATCATTTTTATTTTTATCCCAATTTCATCTGCACTGTGAGTGACGTTGACAATTCAGGCTTTAAACGACTCCGGTTTTAAACTGAGACATATAATGTATATGACAGGCCACAAAAACGAAGCTTCTATTAGCAGAGAATGCTCAATAAATCAAAAGAGACATGAGCGCAGTTCTGTCACATTTGACAAAAACACCAAATCGACAACTTACACGCGCGAAAATACATACACCTTCGTGCACAATTACGCAATCTGTCCTGTCTGAGAATAATATAACATAATCACAAACTTCCTCTGAAATCCACACACACAGTAACACTGAAACCACGTTATCCCTTTCAAGTCAGTCTTCACATTCATTTTCACTAATTCAACTTCTGACAACTGCAATTTTAATATAGTAGATAAAACTTCTAAATAATTTGACGCTCTCCCTCATGTTAATTAGTTCAAAATTCATACTCTAAGCTAGCCGTTTTATAACAGATCTTCCATTTAAGTATATAGAACGTTCAATTCTTAATTAATTATCGTTTGATATTTTTGAAAAAACAATGTTTGCGTTATCGGTTATGTTCAGTTATTTTAAATTTTATAATGTTTTATCCACATTTGATCTAGAAAATTAAAATTAATAAAACCTTATGTAAATCATTATAATGAATCGGAGATTTGACGGAAAAAAACGAATGTAACTTTCTAAGGGAATTCCCTTATTTGTGTATTGATAGTTGTAAATCTTTGTGGAATAGTTTTGTATAACGGCAATATTAATGCCATTCATACAGTGTGTAAAATGGTTTTGGTGTTTATCATTGCATTAACGTCAAAAATATAAGGTTCAATTCTTAATTGACAATAATGAAATAAGTCTTACTTTTACATTTATAATATTTTCTTTAGCTGTTTAAAACGATAAAATAAATATACATGTACTTTTCAATCTTGCAAACTATTTATTATATGTTACATGATATTTGAAGGATATAAAATATCTTGAATGTACAGAACGTAGATTTGTGTAGGATATGGAATGTATGTAAGGTGTAAAATGTAGATACTCAACACCTGTCTTAAAGCATACTAAAATTCAGTTAATAAATAAACCAAAACGAAATACATTATAACAATGTTGCAGCACACAGTTTGTAAAAATAACTGAACCACAATATACTAATTATTTAAATGATCAACAGGGTGGATCTCTAGACAGTACAGAATGCTGGATTTCCACTACAGATGTACAGACCTGCACACTACATCAACTACTGTTTTGTTTTACATCGGTTATGCAAATGTGTTTGAGAGAACCAATTTACCCTTTGTGTATGAATTCACTTGCATGGTACTACTTGGTATGATACAACTAAATATTCATATTAAATAAGTCAATTGTTATTTAAACTTTATATCTTTTGATCACTTCATTAAGCCACCTGAAAGTTAAAACAAGACTGTAAAAAAAAAACCCAAAAACATCTTTAAAAAAAAAAAATTGGTTAGGTTTGGCACTTAACTTTTTGTAGTAAAGAAGAATTTCAATTTGTACAGGCCTGGGTGTGGTATATATAAAAACAAGAATGGTTTTTATGTGTAGGACTAAAAAGGTAGACATTTTCGTTTCTTTTTCCCTTTTACTCAAATTAACATCAGTGTAATATAATTATGCCCAAACAAGTAGACTAATAAACTGTGAATCAAATAAATGACTATATAAATTATTTCAAACAATCACAAAATTAAATATTTCTTAACATGGTATTGATACTTTATGTACATGATGTATTAAAATTGACAACAGTGATATGGACATTTTTATGATACATTTTCACAACCGTATGAATGGAATGTGTGCTGATTTGCAGCCAACAGTTTTTTTGGTGCAAAAACACAGTCAAAACATGCATGTACATACACACAGTTACTGATATAATATACAACAGAATAAAAATAGGCACATGTTTTTTTATAAGCAAAATACTTTATGAAGTTTCCAATGAATGAATGCTAACCGACACCCCAGCATGAAAAAGACATTGGCTATTGGGTATCAAAAACAGGTACATTGTAAGTATATGAATATGATTTACGTTTTAAAAAATACAAATAGTACAAGTCAGTGAGGTTTTTTTTGCCTGTGATATTTGATGGGGGTTTTCCACAGCACTTTTCACTGTGTTCTTACGTAATTATATAATTTATATTGTAATGTAAATCATATTCATATAGATTCAAAAAGGAGCATGCTAGACTGGCACTAGGTTTAGGTGAGTCAGGTGATCACCTCAAGCACCAAGATTGATTTTAATGTTAGTATTAACATTAGTTGATTTATCGGATACACGAGGGTGATCAAATAAAGACTTGTCTAACACAATCAACTTAGATGTAGCTTATTAACGGATACATGAGGGTGGGAAAATAAAGACTTGTCAGATGCAATCTACTGAACTTACATGTAGCTTATTAAAGGTAACACGAGGGTGGGCAAATATAGACTGATCTGATGCAATCTACTGAACTTGGTGGTGTACTATGTTTTAACATTCTGATTCTTTCACAGTTTTCTGAATTTTAAATCTAGTTTGTGATTGCAGTATGACTTTCAATAAACAAACAAACAAATAAAAAATAAAAAACCCTACAAAATAAACACCATTCATGGTCAGTTAAATTTCTGATACTGCTTTGAGCCTATTTTCAAGTTGTAGGTGCTGTTATGTGTAATCCAAAAAGGTTCCAGTATTGATAAGTTGTGTAGTTAACCAAATACAACTGGCATAGATAGAACAATTATTAAGACAATTATTAGGTACAGAGCTTTCAGATCCTCGTATTGGTTCCAATCTAGAAGTTTGTTTTGTTTAACAACACCACTAGAGCACATTGATTTATTAATCATCAGCTATTGGATGTCAAACATTTGGTCATTTTGACAATCATAGAGGAAACCTACTACATTTTTTCATTAGTAGCAAGGGATCTTTTAGATGCATCATCCCACAGACAGGATAGCACATACCACTGTCTTTGATATACCAGTCAGAGTACACTGGCTGGAACGAGAAATAGCCCAATGGGCCCACCAATGGAGATCGACCTTAAACCGACCGCGCATCAAGCGAGTGCTTTACCACTGGGCTTCGTCCCGCCCCTCCATCTAGAATGATTATACTGACTAAATATTCACAAAACATTGACTAAACATTCCTGGACAAACTGCTAACATGCGTGTTCAGAACCCGGAACCACAATTAGATATAATACATTTGTATTTATTTTAATACTAGTATACATCAATCCAATATTAATATCTTGAGTAAGACAATACCAAAGTGAACTTTCTTTTTGGAAAATACAAAATAATAGTAACATAATTTTTATAAAAGGACATTGTACATATAAGACTATGTTTAAGCACTGTCTCCTAAATGTTTATAACAGAAATGGAACAGAGGTAAAACTAATAAAAATACATAAATAATTTAACACTGAAAGATTTTTGCCTTCAATGCTATTTCTAGGACTTGAATTTTTAATGTTACTTATGCATGGATTAAAAAATAACACTTAACAAAAACAAATCTGTCTTGAAATATAGAACATTAACATGAGCTTTTCATCAAAGGCCAAAGACACAAACAGTTTTTGGGAGTATCCTGAAGCAAATAATCCAGAACATTTTCATCTCTTCTTATAACATGACAATTTACCACAGAAACCACAAGAATAATGACAATGGGACGGCAACAAAATATCACAGACATATTAGTTTAACATGTACTAGATGGTCCAAGTGTTTAACATGTTCTACATGGTCCTAGGGTTTAACAGGTACCAGATGGTCCAAGTGTTTAACATGTACTAGATGGGCCATGTGTTTAACATGTACCAAATGGTTCAAGTGTTTAACATGTGTCAGATGGTCCAAGTGTTTAACATGTGTCAGATGGTCCAAGTGTTTAACATGTGTCAGATGGTCCAAGTGTTTGACATGTACCAGATGGTCTAAGTGTTTGACATGGCCTATGTGGTCAAAGTGTTAACATGTACTAACTAAATGGTTACAGTTTGACACTGTACTAGATCGTCACAGTTTACCATGACATTGTACTAGATGATCAGTGTTTGACACTGTACTAGATGAGTCACAGTTTAACATGTACTAGACAGTCCAAGTGTTTAACATGCATGAGATGGTCCAAGTGTTTGACATGGCCTATATGATCACAGTTTACCATGTCATTATACTAGATGATCAGTTGATCAGTGTTAGACATTGTACTAGATAGTCACAGTTTGATATGTGCTAGATGGTCCAAGTGTTTCGCAGAATGTTTGCAAAGTCCTGATCCGTGGCCACCCCAATGCTGAGACCCTCGTGGTATTCCTCAAACTCAACATACTGCACTTCCTCCTGCTTGGACGACACACACACAGCATTTAGAAATGCCTGCAGTGCACTACCATCAACATCTAAAATAGAGACATACTAGTACTGTGAAATTTGTGGATTAAAACAGTTAAAACAACATGATACTTAGTGCCAATTTTGGTCTTCAAATTATATATAAAGCTGGTGACTTGGATCTATGGGGAACGCTGTGGTGTGTACCAACCCTCGCAAACTTTAAAATATTACGGAATTCATTGTTTAACAGATGAATATAACCAAATTCTTTGTTTCTAGTAAGGGAGATTTAATATCTTGGCTGGGATGACTGGCACAAATAAAATGCCAATAGCAAGGATCTACTGGGGTGCTGGGTGTGTGCCATAGATGAATTGCATGTTAGTGTACTTTGGATTACTGTAGGTGCCCCTTTTTTAATTAAGTTACACTCCCTGTCTACAAACCTGAAGATTTTGATGGCTTGTAATTGGGACTAAAGAATTTCTTGATCTCATTCACAGTTATAAATCCCTTCTTTCCTGTATCTACCTTCTGAAAAGCCTGGAAATAAATTTTCAGAAATATTTACTAAAAATGTCACATTGGTATAACATAAAACATTATAGATTATTACTGACACACAAATCAAGCAACAGCGTAAAATGACCATGGACAACACAGAAAGGTCATTGCCACACTTGATAATTTGTGAAACCATTTTTAGCCTGAATCAACCAACTCAAAATACAAGATAACAAGCATTCTCAGAGTACTGCTAAAGCAATACATGTTCCCTACTGGGCCCCAATTCTATTTCTGCATCTTCCAAGTTCAAAGGGCCATAACTGTGAAAATGGGTAAATCACCATAACAGTTAAAACTTCATCTGTAACAGTGTATGATAAAGCTATATAAAAAAATTAAATCTCAATATCTTGAAGCATTCCAAAACTAAACAAAAGTTTTAAAAAACACATATTTTTGTATATCCTGAGTTCAATGGCCATAACTTGTCTAAAATGGGTAAATCGTCCTGAAAGTCAAACTTGATCTGTAATAGTACATGATAAAAATATTCACAAAATCTCACATCATTATCTTGAGGCATTGGGGGAAGAAAGTCTGGAAAACAATTTACATAATGCCTAAGTTTAAGGGCCATAACTCTGTCAGAAATGGGTAAATCGTCCTGAAAGTCAAACTTTATCTGTAATAGTATATGATAAAGGTATACACCAACTCTCACTTCAATATTTCGAGGCATTGTAAAAAAAAAACCCATCCGGAACAGACATACACATGGACAGACAGATAGAAGTACGGAGATAAAACCTATAGTCCACTCCTGTTGCACCGGTGTTTATGCAATGATCAATATAGATTTTTATAACAAATTATTTTTTAAATCAAGATCAGTAATCATTTAATGATGTTCATGTTTGTGCTATAATTGTTCTTGATTTTTTGCTCTAAGATCTTACTGCAATTCTACCTAGGATGTTTATGTTAGCAGATCTGATACAAACTAGTGCAACTTCAGGTCTGGGTGAACTTTTGTCAAACATGGTCATTTTAAATGCATTAGGCTTCTTTTTTTTTTTGCTACTAGCAGGTTTATACCAGTGATATTTTCATTTACTGAATGAAATGTCATCTGGATAGGGATAACTGTTACAGGGTAAATTTTACAGCAAACAGATCCATTTAAAATAAATGGCAAGAACTGTAACCATACACTGATGTTCATTGTGTGCTAGGGTCACTCACTCACTGACTTTCTCTGTCTATCTGTCTATCTCTGTGTCTATCTGTCTGTGTGTCTCTCTCTCTCTCTCTCTCTCTCTCTCTCTCTCTCTCTCTCTCTCTCTCTCTCTCTCTCTCTCTCTCTCTCTCTCTCTCTCTCTCTCTCTACTCTCTCACACTCACACACACACAGAACTGACCTTTCTAATGAGTGACTTCCTGTACTCGTTCATCTCTCCTAGAATAGCTCTCATGTAATCTCCGTAGTCGACTGAGCCACTCCCTTCTGGGTCCAGTATCTCCCACACGGCGTCAAGACTCTACAAATAACGGAAATCACAATAATACCTTTCCTTTTCATTCCTTATATCAGAACATACAAACTTTAAACACACATCATATATCCCAACAAGGGAAACAAAATAAAATTTGTTCACCAATATATCAACACAGTTTAAACTACAACTATTTAGTGTCTAACATACCATTTCAATTCTTGCTTGAGAGAGAAGAAACCTTCTACTGTCACACAGGATACCACTCAAAAAAAAAAAAAATCAGCAAGGGATCCTTTACAGTGAAACCAGACATTCTGTAAACAGGAATTCCCTCAAAACAAGATTTTTTTTTGGCCCCTTTTTAAATACCCCTTAAAACCAGACTTATTACTTGGTCCCAAGGATGTCCAGTTTAGAGGAGTTTCACTGTATATGCACCTTCCCATAGGCAACACATTATCGGCCTCTGTGGTGTCGTGATTAAGCCATCGGACATACGGCTGGTAGGTACTGGGTTTGCAGCTTGGTACTGGCTCCCATCCAGAGCAAGTTTCAACGACTCAATGGGTAGGTGTAAGGTCACTACACCCTCTTCTCTCTCACCAACAACTAACAACTGACCCACTGTCCTGGACAGACAGCCCAGATAGCTGAGGTGTGTGTCCAGGGTGTGCTTGAACTTTAATTGGATACAAGCACGAAAATAAGTTAAAAGAAAGAAAGAAGAAAGAAAGAGAACACAATACATATTTTGATGCACAGGCACTGGTTGAGATGGAAAAACCCTCAGTCCATCAAGGGTGTACAAGCCATTGACTCACTGAACCTAAAGTGTATTTTGAGGAGCAAGATCACCATATTTACAAGTAATTACCTGTTGTGATACATCAATGTGAAAAGCTCCAAGTCCTGCCTCAAGTTCATTCTGAATGAGAAGACCGGTGTCGTAGTCATCCAGCTTACGATAATACCGTCCCAAGCCGATCACCGTCTTAATAGCTCGCTTCTTGATTCTGTCTTTCACGTCACCTGAACACAATGAATTGATTATCTACCTTTTCACAACAGTTCTTTCATTTGTATATATAATACATTTCCTTCCACTGGTTATCCTTGAATGTATACATGTAGTTTATATTTACAGATATGTAATATAAGTCACCAAGTATATTGTATGAATATAGAAGAGGGCCTCGTAATGTGTCAAACTTGTGCCCAATTCTTTTGTTCTTTGTACAATAAAATATGTTTGCAAGCATGAGTACTGTGCTTGTATATAGGCATAAATCTTAGACATGAATAAATATCTGAATGTGCACACTAACACGTAAAATTAAAGAAAATGAAATGAACATTTGCTTAATGACACATTAAGATGTTTTAAACTATAACTAGTGTGTAACATATAGTTATTTCAACATCGGATTAAGACTAATGAGAAGAGAGAAAAATTTTATGTCCCCATAAAGGTTAATTCTAATAAAAAGCAAGAAGGGATCTTTTATATGCCATTGATGTCGATTGATCCCAGGACCCATCATACATCAGGTGAGTGATCTACCACTGAGCTACATCCTGCCTAACCTAATACATGTAAATACCAATCCCTTAAAAATATTAATCCTGTAACAACTTCAAAATACTCAAAGATTTCAAAATCCAAGTATGAACAAGACCTCCCCCACCTTCTTCCAAATAACACTTGAAATTTCAACTTGGCTCAGTTAACATGGCTACATATCGGTGGAGATAATCACTTACTCTGTATGTAATGGAGTATTTGCTGGTTCTCATATTCCTCCTTGCTGGGGAAGTGAAGTCTGGCAAATGTAGCCTGTCTCTCTGTAGTGGCTACACCATCAAGTCTGAAATCAGATTTGGTACATGTAATCCATTATCTGGGTGTGCATTAGATGTCTAAGTAGGATGCTATTTGTCAAAATACATCATCTAACTTCGGTCTGCATGCATTCATATGTGCAAAATAATCCATAAATTTTAATTTCCACACACACACACACACACACAACACTGTAAGCTCACACACACACACTGTAAGCACACACACACACTGTAAGCACACACACACACACACTAAGCACACACACACACAAAGCACACTAAGCACACACACAGCAACACACACACACTGTAAGCACACACACACACACTGTAAGCACACACACACACACACACTAAGCACACTGTAAGCACACACACACTAAGCACACACACACACACTGTAAGCACACACACACACAAAAAGAGAGAGAAACATAGAGACATGCACAGACAGACACATGTGGATCCACATACACTACACTAATTACTATGCAATACCTACTTTGACAACCAACACTAGAAAGTGTGATTAAATATTTATTTGTTCGTTCATCCATTAATTCATCCATCGATTGATTCATTCAAAAAAAAAAACCTTCAATAAACTGAAATAATGGCATTCTTTCACTTGTTTGTTAAAAAGAAACTCACACAAACAGCAATATTGGTGTTAATAACTTACAGAAGTTCTGCCTTTATTTCCTTATCGACATCTGTTATTCTAAAAATAGCATACTTCTTGTCGACCATTGTAGCCGGGAGACAGTGCTGGTCACTGGTGGGTATGTACAGATTCGAACCCTGAAATATTAACATTAAATCTTAGTACTGTATATCATAAAATCTTAAAATTGAGCAATGAACAGATTCGAAACCTGAAATGTTATTACCGTACCTCATAAAATCTTAAAATTAAGCAATGAACGGGTTAGAATCCTTAAATAATAACATTAAATCTTAATACTGTGTATCTCATAAAATCTTAAACTAGAACAATGAATAGACACAAACCCTAAAATATTAACATTAAATCTTAATACTATATCTCATAAAATCTTAAAATTAAACAATGAACAGGTTCAAAACCTCAAATAATAACATTAAATCTTATTACTGTACAGTCAAATCCGCTTATTTGGATGTGCCTCGTGCAACAAAATTATATTCAAATAAGCGGCATATTCAATAAACCGAAGGTTCAATTTCGACATACGATATACCCAATTAAGACCTCTTGTTGATTTATGCAAACCCTAATTACGATTCTCCCAATTTGGGCCTCATGACATGTGGAATTTTCGTCAGAAACCAGTAAGTATTTTGTGTTAATAAAATACCGATTCCAAGTTGCATATTGTGACTGTTATCATTATCAAGTTTGTCTATAAACTTGATAAATACAAGAGGCAACAGTTAATGCCATTTGTACGCCTAGAAGTAGAAGTGACTAAACATCTAATGACCCAGATAAAACCACCGGAAGCTCAATTAGACTGGCCACAGTCAAATAATTAAAAGGCCGTTATTAACTTCTTGATAATTAAACGGCTGTTATTAACTTCTTTGTACATTTGTAAATCAAATGCAACAAGACCCCACTCCCACCACCCAATATAATCTTGAATAAGTAGTCATTTCCATGTTCTGTATTTTACCAGGACGTCTATCTGACTATTATCTGTGTGCATTTGTAACTGATTTGACAGGTAAACTAGACTGGCCAAAGTCAAATAAGTGAAAGGCCGTTATTCAATGTAACAGAAGGAAAAACACAAACACAAACGCTAATATTGGGCCCAATATTGCAATGTCTTTTTGTCTGGCGACGGAAAACCATTCTGATAAGGCCTTCTCCACATTGGCTGCTTTTCCCGTTCTCTGTCTTTTTCGTTCTGGGTTAGCATTGGCGAGATACTGGGCACATATCTCGTCGTATTTCTGAGCCAAAGATAAATCGTTTCGTTTCCGTTTATTTGTCATGTTGACATTGTGAAGAAAAAAAAGTTCTTGTCAATATTTATAGCCAAAAGATGATTAATCCAACTTGCTAAGAAAATCTCCTACAACTTACCGTTTGTCGGCATTTAACAATTTAAACAGTAATCACCATAATCGGTCACCCCAAATGGGGCCTCACATTGTGAGCTGCAGAGGAAAAATCACGTGATCAAAAGATCCCGCTAAAAATAACACTAGTAGCAAACGGCTTTTGTTTGTTACTGTCATTGACAATTCATAGAGAAAAATATCTGACAAGTGTTTATTTATGGATTAAACATACACTGCTTCAAACGTGGCCGACATGAGATTAAGGGATGCCTGCTTACGAAACGCACATGGCCGCCTACAAGGTGGGAATGACCGACTTTGATCCTTGATTGTCCTGCATTGTCTCGGCCATTGGGTCACATTTGAGCAATTAAGTGGATTTGACTGTATCTCATAAAATGTTAAAATTGAGCAATGAACAGGTTAAAACCCTCAAATAAAATTAAATCTTAATACTGTATGTCATAAAATGTTATAATTGATCAAAGATCAAGAAAAAACCCCACTCAAATAATATTAAATTGTTAACCAATGCTAATATTATAGAGTGGGTATTACATCTGGAGTGAAAGCATTATTACAAAATTGAGATGTTGCCGTTTATTAAACTACAAAAAGCAAGATGGTAGAGCACAATGAAAAAACTACTACTTACAGAGCAAATGTCAGCCAGTGTGTATGGGTTACCACATTTCGGGCCTTTTGGTTGCACAAACTGACCTCGATGTATGAATGGCATTGCCTTGGCACTGAAGGAAGGAAGGAAATGGTTTACATTTTATTTATGGTTATTTGGCATTGGACATATGGTTAAGGAGCACATAGATATTGAGAGAGAAAACCCGCTGTCGCCACTTCATGGGCTTCGATTAACAGCAAGGGATCTTTTAAATGCACTATCCCATAGACAGGATAGCACATACGACGGCCTTTGATGTACCAGTCGTGGTGCACTGGCTGGAGCGAGAAATAGCCCAACGAGCCCACTGGTGGAGATCGATCCCAAACCGACCGCACATTAAGCGAGCGCTTTACTACTAGGTTACATCTCGCCCCGCCTTAGCACTGAGGGTACAGAGAATGTATCTTGCATATTAAACATTCAGTTCTAGTTGCAACTTTTCCTATTTGTTTTCCTATTTGTCCAATATGGTACAGAGAATACTTCCAGAGTCAATGTTAGATATCCTTTATTTTATTAATAGTTTTTAAACATAATTTGTATTTAATAAGCTAAAATGTGTTGGATAATATTGTTTTTAAACAACAAATTATAAGATAATGATGTTTCATGAAAATAGTTTAGCTTTCCATTTCTTATACTAAATAATTCAAGTTTAAATATTTTTTCTATAACTGAAAACCCCCCACCCCAAACAATGTAGCATACCTTTTCCCAAACTGCCTGAATTCATAAATGGTCAGAGTGTTGTCCCAGTGAAAGAAGAAACCCGTCAGTTCTCTCAATGCATCATGTCCATTTCTAAAAGAAGCATAACACAATCAACATCATTTACTAAATGAAATATCAATAGCTACATTTATTTTCATTTTTCTTTTTGCAAAGATTTATAAAATCATACTGTATTCTATATCCAGTGCAAAGATGGCATCACTTCATTGTTATGAGAAATAGACTAAGGCAGGAAATGGTTTATTTAACAACGCACTCAAAACATTTTATTCTGTTTACTGCTGAGTAGCACTCCGGAAACAAGTGAGATGCGCGCGCAGGTCGATCATAGCGCGTTTAGCATGGTTACCCGATGGGTTGGTTTGGAGCAATCTCCATGTTTTGTGACATAAGTGTTACATGTTTAACATTCCCATCGGTTCAGTACAATTACTGGTAACTTTGAGAATAAGTTCTCATTGTTTGATTTTTGCATACGTACGTTTGTACTTTTGAACCTTTGTTCGGCCATAACTTGTGACATGGTGAACATTACGCCGCCATCTTGTGTGAAAACTGCAAATTGTAGTACTATTGTGTCTGAATTTGACTTAGTCGGTGCAATATTGGGTTCAGATATGCCTAGCAAGGGCAAAGTGGCAAAAAAGTCATCGGGTTCACGTTTGGCTAAATCTTCTAGCGAAGTTTCCAGTGACACGAGCACTGCATTGACCGATCGAACGCGACCTCAGACAGATAAGGGAGATAATTCTTCATCTGTGGGCATATCGGATAAGAATGGTCCCAATACCTCTGCTAAAGACAAATCTTTGAGTGAACTTTACAACATGGTGCATTCACTGGCGTCATCTGTTAAATTAATGTCTGAAAACATTCAGAGATCGAATGTTTGCAGTGATGATGATGATTTTGTTCTTTAAGGTGAGCGTTCGGCGAAACGTCTCCGACTTGATTCTTTTTCCAGATCTTCGGGTGATGACATTTGTGACCAGATCGAAAACTTATTAACAGACAAGTCTGTGGTGGATAGTGGTTGCCTGGTTGCGGACAAAGGCTGTGACAACACATCTGATATGACGATTTTCCCAGATTATTTCAAGGAAATTGCTCAGGATTTTAATTGGTACAAGACATTTCGAGTAAGAAAATGCCAGAAGAGAAATTGAAGGCCAAGTCTGATGAATATCCCAGACAGAAGAATGTTGAATTTCTTCAGGTGCCAAAAGTCAATCCTGAAATTTGAAGTAAACTAAAACCAGCTACTAGATCCTGGGATATTAAACTTAAAAAAACCCAGGTGAAAATTCTAAAGGGTTTGGTCCCTTTGGCCAAGTTGCTTGAAGATTGTCTGCAAGCAAGGAAGTCGGGTGCAAATGCCGGTATTGTGTTGGATAATACAATGCGATATGCTATTGACAGTTTTGCACTCATAGCAAACGCTAGCCAAGAAATTAGTCAACATCGTCGGGAAATGATAAAACCTGATCTGAATGCTCAGTTTGGACAGTTATTATCAGCTCACATCCCAGTCACAACCTGTCTTTTTGGACACGACTTGCCACAAGCAGTGAAAGATATTAATGAAACTAATAGAGTTGGCTACAAGCTCGCAGGGCAAAAAGGTATATCCAGATTTGCCAATAAGGGCAAAGGACCTTTTTGAAAGGATGCCTACTACAGTGTTCCTATAGATCAGAATTTCAGAAAATTCTTAAGATTCAGACATAGGATTAAATTGTCTGAATTCACAACACTTCCAAATGGCCTAAGCTCAGCACCACGAGAATTTACAAAACTGACTAAGCCATTTTTTGCTAAACTCCGAGAAAAGGGCTACATCAATTCTTCATACATCGATGCTGATTTTTACAGGGAGAGTCAGTGGCTGAATGTAGGAATAATGTCAGGGAGACCACATTAATGTCATCCCAGACAGGTTTTATAGTACATCCAACGAAATCGGTATTTGAACCTTCACAGAAATTGCAATACTTGGGATTTATTTTAAACTCTGTGGATATGACAGTTTCTATCACAAATGAGAAAGCTGAAAAGCTTAAACAATTTTGTAGAAAACTTTTGCTGCAACCTGTGTGTTCTATCAGAGTTGTAGCTGAATGTATTGGTCTGGTGGTTGCAAGTTTCCCAGGGGTTCAGTTTGGACAGGTTTTTTATAGACAGCAAGACAATGAGAAATCACAAGCATTATGGCTAAACAAAGGTGACTTTGAGGCAAAAATGACTATATCCTCATCTGCAAAGTTAGATTTGGACTGGTGGATTTTGAATGTTGATCAATATCCTTGCCATATTTTACATGGCACACCCTCCATAATACTTCAGTCCGATGCCTCGCAAAATGGTGGGGGAGGAGTCTATGGCAGTAAGGTTACAGGAGGACACTGGTCTTTTGGAGAGTCTGTTTATCATATTAATTATCTAGAGTTGCTTGGGGGTTGGTTTACCCGTAGAGCTTTTTGCTCTAACATTAGTAATACTCATGTTCGATTGCAACTGGATAATAAAACTGCTATAGCTTACATTAACAACATGGAGAGTGTGTGTGTGTGTGTGTGTGTGTGTGTGTGTGTGTAAAACTAATCAGTGCAATAAACTGGCTAAAAGTATGGCTATGGTGCATGACTAAGAATATTTGGCTATCAGCGAATCATTTGCCTGGTGTCAAGAATGAACTGGCAGATAAACAGAGCAGAATTAAACATGATAATGCAGAATGGAAGCTAAATCCTGCTGTGTTTGAAAAGTTGGTTGTTATTTGGGGCAGACCTGATTTTGATCTGTTTGCTTCACGGCTTAATCACCAAGTTACTACTTACATTTCATGGAAACCTGACCTGTTTGCAGCATATGTGGATGCTTTTTCAGTTTGTTGGTCAAGTTTAAATGCTTATGCATTTCCCCCATTTTCTCTCATTGGTAGAATGCTGCAAAAGGTGGAGGACAGGTCCGAATTACTAGTTGTAGTTCCCTTATGGACCACACAGCCATGGTTTGGGAAACTTTTAAGGATGCTAATCGACTGTCCTTTTCTGTTGCACAGAGACAACAGTATCCTGTCTCATCCAACAAAGAGTCCAAAATGTTAGAAATGTGACTGTTACAGATGATTATGTTAAATTTCGTTTTGGAGACCTGCTAAAGCAAAGCAGGCCTGGATTTCATCAAGCAGAGATAACTCTTAGAGCGTTTCAAGATTCTAGCTTATGTGTTGTTACTTTTTTGTCAGAATATCTGACAAGAACTGAAGCACTTAGAAATGAAACTAACAGTTTGTTCATCAGCTTTGTGAAACGACATAAAGTGGTGAGTAAGTCTACAATTTCTAGATGGATCAAGACATTGCTATTTAAGGCTGGAATTGATATGACTATCTTTACCCCACACAGTACACGTGGAGCTGCAACTTCTGCAGTTAGCAGGGCAAGAGTGCCTTTACAAACTATACTGAGTACAGCGGGATGGAGTAATTCATCAACTTTTGCTACATTTTATAATAAACCTTTGTCAGATGATCAAGGTTTTAGTGATGGTGTACTTGCATTGATTAATGTGAAGTGATACAGGTTATGTTCTTTTTAGTACTGAGTTAAATAATTACTGAACATTTGAATTAAGTATTCATGGGTGAGATTTTTTATGTTACCAGTATGTGTTTTAGTTTTAACTTGAGAACTATTTTAACATTCCCTTGAACGATATCCTAACAGCTAACTTTAGTTGTGTTTTGTTTGGCCAGTAGAATGGTCAATAAAGAAGTGTGAATTTAAATGTCCTTTTGTCATAACTGGTTCATCTCCTGTGTGCTCTCAGAACACCAGCTTTGAAATGTCACTTGTTTCCGGAGTGCTACTCAGCAGTAAACAGAATTAGAAGATTAAACGAGACTTACCTGTAAGTTGAAGTTTGATGATAATTCTGTTCTACTGCTGAGGGAACGGAGGAATCAGGTGCCTTCCCTTGTTTGTTATGCCCACCCGTTGATTCCTCCGTGTGTGTGTGTTCTGTTCACACAATCCTTTGAAGTATGATCGACCTGCGCGCGCATCTCACTTGATTCCTCCGTTTAATCTTCTAATTTACGGTTATATGGCATTGGAAGACTAAGGCAATATAAAAGATATATTGCTATAATTACATGTGTACCTTGATACAATCCTTGCCCCAAATCGAACTCTCTTTGACATAAGGTCTTCTGCAGTAGATGGGGTACTCACTCTGTGAAAATAAACAAAACAAATAAAGGAAAGAGCTGACAATTTACCAAATATTCAAAAATACATTACACCAATTTTTAGAAGTCTAAATGAAACTCTTGCCATTAAAGACATAATGTAACATTTGTATATTAAACTCTAGAAAAGATGGATTAACAACAAGCACTGGAACAGTCAGTCATGAAAACTAGGAATCGGTGTAATAGGTATTTTAAAAATAAAATTTAAAATTTAAATAATAAAACACAACAAAGTTTATTAAGTGAATAATTACCTAGACTCGTGCATGAAACGGTTGCTTCCTCTGCCTTTCCTGTGGTCATAAGCCTTGAATGAAGTTCTTTGATTCTGCTCTGGATCACTGATTACAGCTCTGAAAAGAAAAGGACGGTAAATGCCATGGTCCTCGTTATGTACCATTTATTTTGCACTGGTGAGAATGGGGAAAATACAGCTTCCACTGAAAGCAATCGATCTTGTCACCTATAGTACCTCAGAGGTGAACAGTCTACTACTGAGTTACATCCCAGCCTCAGAAAACTAAAAAAAGGAAAGGAAATGTTTTATTTAACAACGCACTCAACACATTTTATTTACAGTTATATGGTTCATGGGCTACTCTTTTCGTTAAGCAGCAAGGGATCTTTAATATGCACCATCCCACACAGGATAGCACATACCATGGCTGTTGATATACCAGTCGTGGTGCACTGGCTGGAACGAGAAATAGCCCAATGGGCCCATCGATGGGGATTGATCCCACACCGACCACGCATCGCACGAGTGCTATACCACTGGGCTACCTCCCGCCCCTGAAAACTAAAATGATTTGTAAACAGTAATACAAGGAGGCTTACCTTGACAGCTGGTCTGCTAGAACGGTTTCTAACAATTTCTCCTTTTTGTTGTACTCCAAAAGCCCATCCTGAAAATACAATGGAAATTTATTTAATGACAAGCAAGAACACCATTTAATCTATAATCTTATCTACAGTAATTTAAAAGAGTAGCCCATGGCTTTGTGTCACTGGGTTTCCTCACTCATTATAATGTGGCCGTTATCATGTCTGATGCTATATAACAGTAAATAAAAATGTATTCAGTGCATCAAAAAAAGTTTGTTTTGTTTTTTGACACCACTAGAGCACACTGATTAATTAATCATCAGCAACTGGATGTCAAAGATTTGGTATTTCTGACTCGTAGTCATCAGAGGAAAGCCGCTACATTTTTCTTAATGTAGCAAGGGATCTTTTATATGCACTTTCCCAAAGACAGTAAAGCACATACCATGGTGCACTGGTTGGAACGAGAAAAAACCCAACCAGTTGAATGTATCCATCAAGGTGGTTCGATCCTACGACACAAGCACCTCAAGCGAGCACTCAACCAACTGAGCTAAATCCCATTCTCAGTGCACCATTAAATAAAACATAGCTTCCTTCCTTCTTTCGTTTTCTCACAAATAGTGGACATAATCAGATTTGGTTATCAGTCTTTGAAATACACTTACGGAGATAAAATTATGGAGAGGAAGAGTAGAAATCTGCTACAATAATTATTTATTTGTTTTTTAGTAAAAAAAATGCAGTTATGTAAAAACTAAACACATACAGCATCCATTTTCCTCAACAGCTGCTGTGTGGAGTATCTCTGCTTGGCCCAGCTTTGTTGTAACACATCTTCCTCGTCACTGACGTCATTGACGGCCGAGTTGTTGATGTCACTGATCAGATCCGGCGGAGGGGCAGTCTTCATCTTCTTTAACGCTTCCATTTTCTCAGCAATATCCTTCTGTAGAATATTAGTTTGTCAGTAAATATCACTGCTAATTTGGTGAGAACAATTTTATTTTTTCAGATTTAAATTATAGTAAATTTTTCACATAAAGCCAAGTAAAATTTATTGTTTTAGCATATAATCATATGAACAAATCTTATATGGAAATGAATTAATGGATGTGTTAATGATCACCTGAAATGTTCTGAATTATCACACATTTAAAATATTCAACAGGATTTATTTCTGAAATTAAGCTACAAAAACCATAAAATCAGCAAAATGTGTGTGCATGCCAAGCAGTCATATCAAGACATTGTTTTGAGCCTCTATAAACATTAGGACACAACTAAGAACATACAGGATGTACCAAAATGTATACTGTAGATCCTGAAATTAATGTGATCATAATATTAATGCGAAAAATGCAAGTTTGTGTTATTCGCATTAATAATAGGATGCATTTATTTCTCTGTTTTGTCCTGTAATAGTCCAGCAAATTATATGTCACATGCTATTAAAACAAAAAAGATTAAAATTCTAATACCTTTATAAAACAACTGGAGTACAATTCATCATAGGCGAGACAGACTAACTATCTAATAGTCCAGCAAAAGCTGGCATGATTCATCGGGCGTGAATGGGTTTAAAGCATGCTAATCTTGGGGTCGACCGTTTTACTGTTCAAGTTTGATACAACATTTGTCAACATATCTTAGTAAGATATAGTTGTAATGGTACATGTATGCTAATGTTTAGCCAGATTTAGATAACTATACACGTTACCGAAAAGTACACAGACGTCTGTTATTAGGAAAGTAATATTTCAAAAGGGAGGCCACTCGCATTAATTTCATGTCGCATTTTAGTCTGTCAACCGTCACTCGAATTAATTTAATCTACATTATTCTTAACAAGAAACTGTAAGATTTAAGCAAAAGTACATGTAGCATATAACAAGTATACTGCTAAAGCACGAAATGTCCCTTAAGAGGGTACACATTTTTTTGTATCTCCTAAGTTCAAGGTCATAAGTCTGTCTAAAACTGGCAAATCCCCATGAAAATTAATTCTACACAGTAAAGCTAAATTTTCGCTCAATATTTTGAGGCATTGCAAAAATAAAGTCTTGAAAATCATATGTGGGACAGATGGACATACAGACGGAGACAAACCCTATGGTCCCCTCAAGTTGGGATTAGTAGAGGACTAACAATTGGGGACTTGATAGATAACAAATGCAGTAAGTATAAGGATAAGAGTGCTAAACACTAACATGGTTCATACAGCCACTCACCACTAAAATTCAAGGCCTTTTTAATGCTTTTTCAAGTCAGCAACAACCTTTTTCAAGGCTCCTTACAAGTCATATTCGGATAACCATTTGCAGTTAAAATTTTCTCCCATTATTTACAATTTCTGTTGCCTCCATTTGCATACATGCTTTCGGCATGTTACGGCATGGATATGACCAACTGTCAAAGGGAAATAACTCTTTATTTCATACCTTGCAAAACAATTTCATCATCTATTTTAAAGTAATTTTCCATAGCTAAAAACTGTTTATTTGTGGATTATTATTTTTTAATATATCAAATAATAATAATAATAAGTTTATTAAAATATATAATTCACTACATATGATTATCTATTAAATTCAAGGGCTTTTCAAGGCCAAACAACAATATTCAAGGCCTTTTCATGGTTATTTTCAGTTTCAAGACCTTTTCAAGACTGCACCTCAAATTCAAGGCCTTTTCAAGCCTGTGCAAACCTTGACTAAAAAAATACTGTTATGTTTTCTACTAAACTCAGTTTTATGTACTATATTTAGTTCAGTGCTGTACCTCTCGGATGTCTGTCTGGGCCACGTGAGCTCTGTATGACTGCTTCAGCTCATCCTGGTATTGTTTGTACATCTGCTGGTGGTGGACGGAAGGAGGCGCCACATTCTCCGGGACTGGCTCCTTGTCCCACGCACTCGGCTGTACGCAATAACAAAATAATAGCTCATATAGAACTATATACAGTGAAACCTCTCAAAACCGGACCCACTGTAAACCGGAATTATCTCAAAACCGGACATTTTAAAACCCAACATTTTACTTGGTACTGAGCATGTCTGGTTTAGGGGGGTTTCACTGTACATAACAGTCAGAGTTTCCAAAGTTAAAAGTTAAATACTCTTGAATTAAGCTTCATTAATTATTCCATTATCATTATTTAATTTAAAAAATTGATTCAGTACAATCTGGTTAATTAATTAACTTAATACACAGTTAAAGTTTGCTTTGTTTAACGACACCACTAGAGCACACTGATTTATTAATCATTGGCTATTGGATGTCAAACATTTAGTAATTCTGACATACAGTCTTTGAGAGGAAACCCGCCACATTTTTCCATTAGTAGCAAATCTTTTATATGCACCACCCCACAGACAGGATAGCACACACCACAGCATTTGATATACCAGTTGTGATGCACGGCTGGAACAAGAAATGGCCCAATACCGATTAATTAGACGAGGTTGATGTTTTACATATTAAAAAACATGAGTTGCGAATTCTATTTATCCTATAACACTTCTAAAATAACATTTTTAGTAAATCACAGTACTAAAGTCACCACCATCGGTAATATGACGTCATCATGATTAGCACAAATTAATTTGACGACATGTTTAACTAAATCTTTGAAAACATTACGCACAGGTATAAAAGTCTTGTTGGCTTGTAAATAAATGACCCATCCACAGCAACACATAACCTAGAGACCGTGCAAATTTGTATACCATTATTAACCGGGTTAATACACTAAATTATCATATGAGTTTATGACATGGATATCATGGGTAAGTTATAGGATAAAATTAAATATTTCCCCGAGTACATGTATTTCATAGTTTAAACTACACAAAACGGTTCACAAAAAGCTACAATCAAATATTACTGAGTATTTCATACCTTAAACTACACAAAACATTTGACAAAATGTATTTCATACCTTAAACTACACAAAACATATCACAAAATGTATTTCATACCTTAAACATTTGTTGTAACACAAAACACATAACATTTGACAAAATACTACAATCAAATGTGTAACCTGTTTCGGCTTGGCAGATAGAGGCTTTCTGTACGATCTCTGTGCTGGCTCTTGAGCAGCTATAGACAACCCTGGAACTCCATTAGGTCGCACGGACGAGCTGGCTTTCTGAAATATTACCAGTTAAAAATATACAATATACTTCACGCTCGTAGTGTGACACTCCGCAATAAAACAACACAACACAGACATTTTCTGTTACAATCACACATTTCACTATATAAATATTTCTATGCTTACCTGTGACTTGTACTCAAATCTACTGGTATTTTGCGGAGAACCCCAGCTGAAACAGAAAGGAACTAGCTGTCAATAAGGGAGACAACTCTGATAATAAGGAAGGAAATGTTTTATTTAACGACAAACTCAACACATTTTATTTACGGACATATGGCGTCGGACATATGGTTAAGGACCACACAGAAATTGAGGGAGGAAATCCACTGTCACCACTTCATGGGCTACTCTTTTCAATTAGCAGCAAGGGATCTTTTATATACAGAATCCCATAAACAGGATAGCACATACCACAACCTTTGGTATACCAGTTGTGGTGCACTGGCTGAAATGAGAAATAGCCCAATGGGCCCACTGACAGGGATCGATCCCAAACCATCCATGCATGAAGCGAGTGCTTTACCACTGGGCTACGTCTTGCCCCACTCTGATAATAAAGCAAAACAAAATATGTGTAAATCTGATCACTGATAACGGACTACTTTAATTAAGACAAAAATAAACAACCAGTTATAACCTACTGGCAGTTTAAATTTATTATACTAACAAAAGGTAATGCTGCTCATGACAAAGTGCTACATATTGAGACCATAATGCACTTCAGTTACATGGTTTATGGTTTTTAAAAGTGGTAGGTGCTGGGTTCGCATCCCAGTACTGCCTCTAACCCAAAGTGAATTCTTACAGTGCATTGTAGAAGCTGACTTCTCTCCTATTAGACCAGCCTCGGTGGCGTCGTGGTTAGGCCATCGGTCTACAGGCTGGTAGGTACTGGGTTCAGATCCCAGTCGAGGCATGGGATTTTTAATCCAGATATCGACTCCAAACCCTGAGTGAGTGCTCCGCAAGGCTTAATGGGTAGGTGTAAACCACTTGCAACGACCAGTGATCCATAACTGGTTCAACAAAGGCCATGGTTTGTGCCATCCTGCCTGTGGGAAGCGCAAATAAAAGATCCCTTGCTGCCTGTCGTAAAAGAGTAGCCTATGTGGCGACAGCAGGTTTCCTCTAAAAAACAGTGTCAGAATGACCATATGTTTGACGTCCAATAGCTGATAAGATAAAAAATAAATGTGCTCTAGTGGCGTCGTTAAATAAAACAAACTTTACTTCGTTTTTTTTCTCTCCTATTAATAATCTGAGTTAATTTGAAGGAAATAATTTGCAGGATGTTTACTGTGTTTGTCAATGAATGTTTAACGACACGACAGCATGACAAATGCATCAGCTATTGGGTGTCAAACTACGGTAAAATGTATATATTATCTCTCTACACACATCTGCCTATATTTCAACATGATCTCTCACCACACACATCCAAAAAAGAATAAGAAACAAAATCAAACAGGATCACTATGAAAAAGATTTACAAAACTGCATTGTATAATAATGAAAAACATCAGGGCTCGAAACAGGAAGTAAAAAATGGCCTGCTGTTATTTATTTTTAAATAGCAGGCCAAAAGAAATATGTCCTGCTAAAAAAAAAAAAAATGGCCTGCTGGAAATGAGAGTGGATGGAGAGTATAGGACAGTGTGTGGGAAAATAAGCAAGTCTGAGACGTATTTTAGAGCATTATAAAATTACAATTTAACAAATCACATGCAGAGCCTCAGCTAAATAAACAAGATAAGATGATCTTACATACATGATATACTACTCAAAAGAATTTAAGGGTCAAAAATTTATAACCAAATAAGTTTCAGAGTGTATTAGATTGATGATGTAAACTACACCAAAAATTTAATTTATTGTTCCATATTTACAAAAAACCACAAATAAACGTCACTGTATACAAGAAAGTCACATGACATGCTGTCAAAGTTGAAGGTTGTCAAACATGGATTTTACACATTAGAACATTCGTTTAATAGTGTGTGAATCCACCCCTGGCGCGAATACACTCAACACATCGTTGCCTCATGCTGTTGATCAGATGTCTGAAGAACTCTTCGGGAATGGCCTGCCACTCTGCCATAAGAAGTTGACCCAGATCATGAAGGTTGGCCGGAGGGGCATGGTTATCCCGAACTCTCCTGCCTAATTCGTCCCAGGCGTTCTCTATTGGGGCCAAGTCAGGCGAATATGCTGGCCAATCCATCCTGGCGATACCTTGTTGTCTGAAAAAGTCCGTTACCACCCTGGCGCGGTGGGGTCTGGCATTGTCATCCTGCAGAACTGCCCCGCTGCCAATCTGCTTAAGGCCTGGGAGAACCAACGGCCGGATAATCTCATTCAGATAGCAGATTCCATTCAGATTGCCATCCACCACATAGAGGGGGGTCCTGTGGTGGATAGAGATGCCGCCCCACACCATGACGCTGCCACCACCGAACCGGTGATCTTGTCTAACGTTAACGTCAGCGAAGCGCTCCCCAGGACGTCTGTAGACACGAACCCGACCATCGTTGAACTGGAGACTAAACCTGGACTCATCAGTGAACATCACTCGACCCCACTGAACACGTTGCCACCACAGATGAAGCGTGCACCAGTGACGTCTGGCCGTTCTGTGACGTGGTAGGAGTGGTGGTCGAACAGCCTGGCGACGGCAGCGTAGATTATTGGCTCTCAGACGATTGCGTATGGTTTGATCAGACACTCAAGTTCCAGTCGCAGTCCGCAGATTGTCACGTAATCGGCGTGCAGTGGTTGTGCATTGACGTAGAGCCATATTGGTGATGTAGCGGTCCTTTCTATTTGTAGTGCTTCGGGGTCTTCCCGAACGTGGACGATTTCGAACAGAATTCGTTGCTTGGTACCGTTGCCACAGTCGGCCAACGACACTCTGACTGACACCAAGTCTCAGAGCAACATTTCTTTGCGTATTGCCATCCTGAAGCCAAGCAATAGCCCTTCCTCGATCTTCGATAGTCAGTTGACGTCATACCATTGTCGAATTTGGAGTGTGCACCGTACACGAACGCAAGCTCCAATTATACGGAAATTCAGCATTGGGAACGTGGAATACACGTGCAAAGCGTGCAAATGAAGCGCTTTGTGAAAAAGCAAGTTATGGGCACTTAGCAGACCTTTTGCTTTCGCCCTAATTTACGTGCAAATGTAAGCATGTTTTCGCCATTAGAACTAGTCGACAGTGTCAACGACAGTGGATTTTAATTCATTTATGGGTTGCTTAGACCCACTTTCGTCAAAATGGAACAATACCATGCGTGACATTATAGTCTAGCTAATATAATTGACATTCAGAAAATAATGTCGATAATATCGTCTGACCCTTAAATTCTTTTGAGTAGTATACATCAGTTTCTTGAAAAATTACCCACAATTGTTTTTTTATTTTAGCAGGTGACTTTTACATTTCAAGCACACTGTCCTGGGCACACACCTCATGTATCTGGTCTGTCTGTCCAGGATAGTGGGTTAGTTGTTAGTGGTTAGTGAGAAAGAAGAGGGTGTAGAGGTCTTACATCTACCCATCGAGTTGTTAAAACTCGCTCTGGGTAGGAGTCAGTACCGGGCTGCGAACCCAACACCTATTAGCCTTATGCAGGGCTTCCATAATTTTTTATAAAATCCACTAGCCATGGATCAGTTATTTTAAAAATTCATTAGCCACAATTAAAAATTCAAAAGCCCTACTTTACTTAATCTAATTTTACTAAATAATAGTACAAATCAGATATGTCACCTAAAGAGGGAGACAGAGCTTAAAAACACTAACATTGGGGGGGGGGGGGGGAGGGGGTCAGGATATTTGTATTTACAAAATAGACTTAACTGCAACATTTTTTTTTTCACTAGCCATCGGGCATATCAATAGTAGTTATCTACTAGCCCAACATTGAATATCACTAGCCAAGGGAGTGGGGCTACCATAATCTAGAAGCCCTGCTCATGTCCGATGGCTTAACCAATGACACCATCGGTCGCTATTTCAAACCCTGACCATCAGTGTGTTATTCCGTCTGGCATACCTGACAGTGGAGGCTGTGTTGGGAGTATCCAAGGAGTAGTGGTACGGATTAATTGGCTTCGAGAAAATATCCTCGTCCTTTAGGTACTTAAGGTTTAAAGAAGGAACACTGAAAAAATACAAAAGACAATAAAGGTTATCAGCCTGAAAACAAACCATTAGTACCTGTATACAAAATTTTATGAGTCAGGTTTTAAGATGTGATCATATATCATTGTAAACTGATGAAGAGCGTGTTATATATGGTGATTCGTGGGATCAAATAGACAATAACACCCGCAAATCTAAAAACTTCATATGGTTATCTCCTAAATAAAAGAAACAGACATGCAAACATTTTAATTTCGGATCACACATGTCAAACTGTCACAATTAAAAGTTTCAAAGAAGCTTTAGATGAATAGTGTTTTCCCTAGCTTGTTTTAGCATGGTGCAGCACCATGCCTCAATAGTCTAGCAACAAGCCTTTTTCAGTAATTAATTCTAAAACTGCCTTTATAAAACACCAAAAAAAGGTATTATTAATTAATAAAATATGCCTTTTATATCTTTTGCCATTCATTTATTAATGCAAGCATATAAATTACATTAATGTTTTTTTTTCAATTAAGGTTTTGTGGTTTTTTAATGAAAAACAAGTGCCCCGAAAATTGTGAAAATGCCCCAAAAGTGTTTGGTCTACCATGCCTTGTCTAATTTCTAGTGAAATCACTAGATGTAAAAGCACAAATGATTACATTTTCTGTTTTTTTATCACACATCAAGTGCTCAACCATAGAACTACATTCATCCTCTAACTGAGTTTTCATCACACATTTGCAAGTACAGTTAAACATGTTTAACAGCCAACTCATCAAGTATCAATGAGGCCTCTCTTGAAGACACCGACTGATTACTAGAGTTTGTAATACAAGTTAATGTACGTTAAGCTCATTTTATCATGTGATTCTACATGGGATCAAACCACTTTGACAGATCCATTGGGGTTTTCCTATCCCAACCAGTGTCAATGATTGGTATATCAAAGGTATGGCATGTGCTGTCTTTTCTGTGGGTAAGTGCCTTGCTAATAAAAAAAATGTAACAGGTCTTCTCTAAAGACTCATCAGGATTACCAAATTACTAACGTCCAATAGCCAATGATTAATTAACCAATGTGCTCTAGTGGTGTCGTTAAACAAAACAAATTTCACTTTTATATATAAGTTTAGTGGCAGTGTTCGAAATAAGCACTTGTCCATTTGTCCTGACAAGTAAAAATGTGCTTGGACAAACAAATTTTACAATGGTTGTTCTATGGATAAGTGAACGTTTTCCACACAGTTTCATTTTACAATGGTTGTCCTATGGATAAGTGAACGTTTTCCACACAGTTTCATTTTACAATGGTTGTTCTATGGATAAGTGAACGTTTTCCACACAGTTTCATTTTGAGCAGTAAAAAACATTGTCCTTGCACTTCAGTGAAACAAACCATTTATTTGGACAAGTGACAATATTGGCGGACAAGTAAATTTCTAGATGCACTTGTACTGGTTCAGTGGACTAGTGTACAGTTTTGCTTATTTGTATCACTGAGCGATGACTGTTAATATATCAAACTTGTAAGTTTCAAGCTCACCTATCAGGTCGACTCTGTGGCCTCTGACTGCTTGACGTGTCTTGTGTAGGCTGATGTGGAACAGGACATGGTATTTCTTCTCCCTAAAGCACAAAGTACAAGTAAGGAAACATAATCAAAATATACTCTTCAAAAAAAGTAGGGGAACCTGAAATATTATGTTAATATCAACTATTAGACCGAACATACGTTTTGACCAAAGATATCCTAGTAAAGAATGTTCAGGTCTGTTTATCAACACACCGAAACACATTCCATAGTTTGCACATGCATCACGCAGTTGCCCCGTACACGTGTATGGGGGGTCATTCTCGATTTTAACAATTTCCAGGAAGGTCCATTAATCACTGTGGAACATTATTTCTGTCAATCTTTTTCATTCTGTTGATCATACAGTTGTTACTGTTTTGTTTTTAGTCATTTTTATTTTTGAATTTGCCATTTACTGATAAAACACGTCAACTTTCCCTTCTGAGCCCAATCATCCTTCAAGATCTTTGGTGGTCATAAAACCTACTGTAATACTGAACTACTGGTTGTAATGTTTGCCGAATTAATTCACTATTATCATATAACCATTCCCCACAGCTAATATACCGTACACTTTTGGTAATTGTAAATTCTTATTAGAGTTCCCCTACTTTTTTTGAGGAGTATATAAGTATGTTTATGGTAAGTATTTTGTAAGAAGCTTTGTGACAATTGCAAGACAGCAAATGTAGGAATAACACTTTTTACTCATTATTGACAATATTCAATAAAAAATTAATTTGAAGCATACTATATATATAATATATATATAGCTCAAATTATATGTTATAAAGTGAATGTTTAATGACCTGTATTCTACAAGACATAAACGTATATGAAATGTCCACTTGTGTGAGATATGCAGGCACAAGAGTAAGAATCTTTAATCAGGCATTCTCACTGTTATGGGATTTCTGTTGCTCCTGGCACTTCCTGGCCGTCTTGCACTACCAGGCAGGTTGCGATAGTCCACCCTTGGACTTGACGTTCCATGAATTCCAAAGTTCATTTTCCCAATCAGGTCATTTTTGCTGTAATATAATATATACATATATATATATACAAACGATTTATAATGTAAATGCACCTGTAATATGCAGTCACCTGTCTAAACACAGCCAGCAGCCACCTTAATCGGATCCCAAATCGCTAAAATACCTGTATTAAGCGGCCACAGTAAAGTTTTACTATTATATAAAAAGGGATATAACAACATGGATAAGGTGCAGCAAATAATTGATCTTTACACCTTCAGGAATACTAGAGTCCATACAGTCCAGATATCTCTACTGTGTATGAATTAAGAAAGTATGACTCTGGAATGCATCTAATTGCCTCTGGACAGACTACGCTTGACATTTGTAGATTCACTTACTATGTCAATACACCGCATGAAGTAGGAATTAAATA
Source organism: Gigantopelta aegis (assembly GCF_016097555.1). Classification (NCBI taxonomy): domain Eukaryota; kingdom Metazoa; phylum Mollusca; class Gastropoda; order Neomphalida; family Peltospiridae; genus Gigantopelta; species Gigantopelta aegis. The sequence goes on from NC_054702.1 coordinate 21,998,287, forward strand.
ATTATTAATTATTAATTATAATTAAATGGAAAAAGAAAACAAACTTGTTGAGAACGGTTAATTTAATACATTTCATTAGCATTATTTCTGAAGGAGACGACACGTCGAAAGTTGATTTATAGTCAACTGTGAAGCACACATCCATTGATTAGCAGTATAGACGGTAAAACAAGAAACAACAACAAATGTTTTAAAGACTATATATGTGGCAACCTGTACTCAGCGGCCACCTGTCTTAAGCAGCCACTTTTATCTTCTCCCTTGTGTGACCACTTAAGACAGGTTTCACTGTGTGTGTGTGTGTATATGTATATGTATATGTATAAGCTACAAATTTAACAGTTATTATTATGTTATTTAAAATTATGAATCCTAATTTAGGTTTCACTGTGTGTGTGTATATATATATATATATATATATGTGTATATGTATATGTGTATATGTATATGTATATATGTATATGTATATGTATATGTATATGTATATGTATATGTATATGTATATGTATATGTATATGTATATGTATATGTATATGTATATGTATATGTATATATGTACAAGCTACAAATTTAACAGTTATTATTATGTTATTTAAAATTATGAATCCTAATTTTCCCCCCTTAATTCAATGGCTGTATATACATGAATTTTAGTTGGTTTTAAAACAGTTTTGCATACCGGGCACTGTAAGTTATTGTATATTTTATAGTTTTTAGTGTGATTATTTGCTTTTGCATTTTTTTTAAAACAGAGACTGTCTGTGATATTGTACCTTTTCAAGTTATACTTACAGCATCATTTAAATTCTTATTATTGGTGCGAACAAAATCTAGCATTAATATGTAGATGCAAACAATTTTATTTTACAAATTATTTGAAACAAGTGCCCAACGCCCCACTGTGGCATCTAATGAATAAGTGATTTTTTTTTAGGACTAACTTTAGTGAAATAAGAGTGCCATACAGAGTTCACAGTAACTTCTTCTTTTCTTTAAAGAATATAAGTACTTTACGTAGCACATTAAAACTGACACAGTAGTTCATCCATGGTGATAGTAATGATAGTGGAGTGTCATTTTGTTAGAAAAAGAGTTTTCTTTAAAGAATATAAGTACTTTACGTAGCACATTAAAAGTGACACAGTAGTTCATCCATGGTGATAGTAATGATAGTGGAGTGTCATTTTGTTAGAAAAAGAGTTTTCTTTAAAGAATATAAGTACTTTACCTAGCACATTAAAACTGACACAGTAGTTCATCCATTGTGATAGTAATGATAGTGGAGTGTCATTTTGTTAGAAAAAGAGTTTTCTTTAAAGAATATAAGTACTTTACCTAGCACATTAAAACTGACACAGTAGTTCATCCATGGTGATAGTAATGATAGTGGAGTGTCATTTTGTTAGAAAAAGAGTTTTCTTTAAAGAATATAAGTACTTTACCTAGCACATTAAAACTGACACAGTAGTTCATCCATGGTGATAGTAATGATAGTGGAGTGTCATTTTGTTAGAAAAAGAGTTTTCTTTAAAGAATATAAGTACTTTACCTAGCACATTAAAACTGACACAATAGTTCATCCATGGTGATAGTAATGATAGTGGAGTGTCATTTAGTTAGAAAAAGAGTTTTCTTTAACCTTCTGAGTACTGCAGGCGAGATATCTCGCCCGAAGTCACGTCAGTCGACATACTGTATACTGTATATAGTGCATTCCCCAATTCATAATTCCCGCCGTTTTGCACATGACATTCACCGGAAACGGAAATATAATAAAAGAAAAAAGAATTTTTTTTCAAAATGGTGGCTTTTGTTTTGATTTTTTTCAATTGAAAATACCTTGAAATTTTTAGTTCAAAAAGTGGTTTTCGACAAGTATTTTCGCTTGACAACAATGGCGGCACGTCACAGTCATTTTCAGGGCTCGATAGCTGATTGTAACAGCTAATTTGATAATAAATTGGATCGTTTTACCAACAACGAAAATCACCAAATATTGCAATATAAATTGTAGTTCGGGTTTTAAAAACAAATCTGGTCAGAAAACCAGTTATCGGGAATAATGGACATAAATACTGCAGAGCTGGCCACAAATGCCCGTAAGTAAACGCAACTTTTTCTATTTTTTGCCTAATTTTAATCACCATTAGCCAATCTAAAATAATAAAAATTACAAAAAAAGACACGAAAATAATACTTACCGATTCATATATGAACTTTATTTCATGTATTTATCAAACATTTAAGTGAATATATGTGAGTAAAAATTATAAACTTGTACCCACTCAACGTGATTTTTGTTAAAAATTAATCCAGTAGTCTAAAGGTTAAAGAATATAAGTACTTTACCTAGCACATTAAAACTGACACAGTAGTTCATCCATGGTGATAGTAATGATAGCGGAGTGTCATTTTGTTAGAAAAAGAGTTTTCTTTAAAGAATATAAGTACTTTACCTAGCACATTAAAACTGACACAATAGTTCATCCATGGTGATAGTAATGATAGCGGAGTGTCATTTTGTTAGAAAAAGAGTTTTCTTTAAAGAATATAAGTACTTTACCTAGCACATTAAAACTGACACAATAGTTCATCCATGGTGATAGTAATGATAGTGGAGTGTCATTTTGTTAGAAAAAGAGTTTTCTTTAAAGAATATAAGTACTTTACCTAGCACATTAAAACTGACACAGTAGTTCATCCATGGTGATAGTAATGATAGTGGAGTGTCATTTTGTTAGAAAAAGAGTTTTCTTTAAAGAATATAAGTACTTTACCTAGCACATTAAAACTGACACAATAGTTCATCCATGGTGATAGTAATGATAGTGGAGTGTCATTTTGTTAGAAAAAGAGTTTTCTTTAAAGAATATAAGTACTTTACTTAGCATATTAAAACTGACACAATAGTTCATCCATGGTGATAGTAATGATAGCGGAGTGTCATTTTGTTAGAAAAAGAGTTTTCTTTAAAGAATATAAGTACTTTACCTAGCACATTAAAACTGACACAATAGTTCATCCATGGTGATAGTAATGATAGTGGAGTGTCATTTTGTTAGAAAAAGAGTTTTCTTTAAAGAATATGAGTACTTTACATAGCACATTAAAACTGACACAGTAGTTCATCCATGGTGATAGTAATGATAGTGGAGTGTCATTTTGTTAGAAAAAGAGTTTTCTTTAAAGATTATAAGTACTTTACCTAGCACATTAAAACTGACACAGTAGTTCATCCATGGTGATAGTAATGATAGTGGAGTGTCATTTTGTTAGAAAAAGAGTTTTCTTTAAAGAATATAAGTACTTTACCTAGCACATTAAAACTGACACAATAGTTCATCCATGGTGATAGTAATGATAGTGGAGTGTCATTTTGTTAGAAAAAGAGTTTTCTTTAAAGAATATAAGTACTTTACCTAGCACATTAAAACTGACACAGTAGTTCATCCATGGTGATAGTAATGATAGTGGAGTGTCATTTTGTTAGAAAAAGAGTTTTCGTTTCTGTTTAAATGTGGGACAAGGCTAGCTCTGGGTGAGCAAAATATTTCGCCAAATTGTTTATTATTAAACAATAAAAACTGCAAAAATCAACTGTTATTTTCTTTAAAATGTCAATTATTACATGAAATTATTTCGCCAAATTAAAATAAAATTTGCCAACTGCTTTCAAAATTCACAACTGGCGAATTTGTCGAGTGTCAGAGTTAGCACTAAATGACACCACATGAGCACATTGATTTATTAATCATTGGCTATTACATGTCAAACATTTTAAACATTTAGTGCCCCAGATATTTTATTTTGGGCCAACATACTTTTCTGATGAGTTTCCAAGCTCTGGAGAAAATGTAGTGATTGAATTTTTAAAGTTCTGAAGGGAATATTTGCATCTCAAACCCCACAAGTTTTTTAACTTACATATGGCTACATGTACAGGCCTTCAGATTTCACAGTAAATTTTGTTTCCCATGATTATTTATATATCGAGTATGACTATTCAATGAAAATAATATAAACAGTTTTCGATCACAGAACTAAAAAAAAGTGTTTCCTATGAAGTTTGAAATCCTATGGCAGGGTTTAAGCTGCACTTAAAACATTAGCAATTTGGGTAATTTGACCCATAAATCTGTAGCCAAATTCAGGTTTCAATTAGCCCCCAAAAAAATGATGACAAAATTAAGGCCCTTTTTAAAGTAATTTATTTCTAAGCCATAATTTCTGAATGAATATGGGTGTCCATGCCCAGTTACTACTTTAATGTACCCATCAGTTCTGCCCCGTTTTAAAATCCACATTGTGAAGTGCATTTCATGGCTACATTAAAAAGAACTGCGGATATTTTTCACTTTTGATGGTGTGACAATTTTGTCGAAGTTATCTAAAGTCTGTGTAATTTTTGGAACATACTAACTTTGTTCTCTATGACTATATGAGTCGTTCATATAGTTAGGACTACACCCCTGGCGTCGACGTCTTGTCTCGCACAGTTGTTTGTAGGGCTATATATATATATATATATATATATATACACACGACATTAATGACAACACATTGCAAGTATATTAACTCGTGCCATTTGAACGCACTGATAAAATTGCTATTTATACATGTGCTACGATCAAAAATATTACATGCAACTAAATCGCAATCATCTGCTGAGGCTTACTGCACCTAGTTTATTGCTATTGCTAGGAGTTGTAATGACAGTACAAGGTTAAATATTCAGCAAAAATAAAGATAGAGTTAAACAGTTTAATCAGCGTTTTAACGATCCTTTATGATATACCTAGTAAGCGGTATTCCATGAACAGTCAATCGAGATATGTCGGCTTTTGCCGAATGCAAGAAATCATGTGACATCGGTCACATGGAGGAAGCGAAAAGGAGCAAGCTATTCCGATTGACAAAAATAAAGCCGGTTACGGAATCCGACAGAAGTGGCTCAAAACAAGCGTACGCAAAGTAGATGTACAAATAACAAATAGCGAGACTAATGCTGCATTCGCATTTACTCGGAAGTTGTTATTTCTGACTTGCAAACTTATTTCCGACCTGTATGTGTTTTAATGTATTAACGCTGAAATACTACTCAAAAACAAATAGCGGAAGATAATAAAACAGGATTTTCGAATTAGCTTTTTGGCAATTTGATAATGAAATATTTTCGACAAATACAACATTAATTTGCAGTTTAAACTCTGCTATGGCCTGATGTATTTGGTGTGTAATAATAACATATGTTTGGTTATTTTCACAATTAGCTTGAAAAATAAGAGAGGTGAACCCAATGCTGTATCTCACAGGGTATAAAATACACATGTAGCTCTTAAGTTTGTTTTGATTAATGACACCACTAGAGCACATCGATTTATTAATCAATGCTACTGGATGCATTTGTCAACCATTTGGTAAATCTGACATACAGTCTGAGGAAACTTGCTATATTTTTCCATTCAGGTTGATGACAGACATTTTACGGACCCTTGTTTTGGCTTCGTACACAATAAATAAAACATATCTAATGGTAAATTTTTATATGATATATTTGACAAAAGGTACTTTTTATTTCTTTCATCTTTTAAAACTTAAACTTAATATTTTGTCCAGAATTATCAAAAAATTAAAAAATTACCGACATGTAAACAGCGTTGTCTGCTTGTTATAGAAATTTGACAGGGGTCAATGTTAATAGATCAATTTTTATTTTAATGTGACAAAGCATTGTAATAACAGGCCTATAGCTAATTTTTAATATGAATGATGTCAGTGTTCGAATGACGTCACTTTGCATCTCCTTAGAATAACCATAAACTGGGTACATGACATTTCTGTTTTAAGAATGCTGGCAAAATTGCTATTGAATTTTTTTTTTTTAACATTACTAATGCAATTCAATTCAATTCTTTATTTCTTTATATAATAATACAAAGAACATGGCACATTCTAAAATATAAGAATATTTAAACAAAAACAAATATATATACAGTCATGTATGGATTTTAAGAATGAGTTTGAATTTTTTTTTATCTTTTACGAAATATGGATTTCAAGTAAAATTACGGTAAGATATGCTAATATTTATTATGTACAAAGCCAAAACAAAGGTGCGAAAAGTGACTGGCGTCAACCTTAGTAGCATGAGATCTTTTATATGCACCATCCCACAGACAGGATAGCACCTTACACAGCCTTTGATATACCAGGAGTGGGATTTAGCTCAGTTGGTCGAGCAGGATTGAACCAGCTCGGTGAATCCATTCAGCCGATTTTTGTTTTTTCTTGTTTCAACCAGTGCACCACAACTGGACAAAGGCCGTGGTATGTGCTTTCCTGTCTGTTGGAAAGTGCATATAAAAGATCCCTTGCTGCATTAGAAAAAATGTAGCGGGTTGCCTTTAATTACTATGAGTCAGAATTACCAAATGTTTGACATCCAATAGCCGATGATTAGCCTAATTAATCAATGTGCTCCAGTGGTGTTGTTAAAGAAAACAAACTTTCAATTACTTTAATATACCAGTTGTGGTACTAGTACACTGGCTGGAACAAAAAATAGACAAAAGAAAAATCATTCAAAACATATTTAGATAGCCTTTCAACTGAGGAGGGACAAATGCATACCCCGACTCCCTCCAGCTTTAGAACTGGATCCCCCCCCCCCCCCACACACACACACACACACCATCTTTCCAACGCTTATAAATTATAATAAAAGCTAGCCTCCAGCCACCTACATGCATGTTACATAATAGAACAATTAAACTGAATTTTTTCTTTTAAAAAATACAACAACAAAACAGTTCACCATAAATAATTTTCAAACTAATTTCTTCTTATTTACCTTACAAAACTGAGATCTAAAAACTTGCAAATATGTCACTAAAACCGGAAATACATTCTTACGCGGCTATCACATCCCGTCTTTTCACTGGGCGGGCCAGCACAAAAAGTACATGCTACGTACTTAATGAGCCCGAGTAGGCCTACTCTGCTGTTCGAGAGCTGGGCGGAATTTGGACAGTTAAACGCGCTTTGCCGTCAGAGACAACGTTATAATAAAAACGCTGGATTTTTTGGTGCCACCGACTACCACCATCGAGCAAGGCACATGCCGCACATTCTTGGTATCTTGCTTACCTGGTTATTGCCTTCACCCCACTTAAAGCAAACCTCTCCAATAATCGTTAATACAAACACTAAAGGAAAATATCCGACACCACCTTCGTATTTAACCGATACAATGTTGGGGAGGGTTTAGTATGCTAACATTTTGTGATTGCGACTGGTCTAGAACTGACTTCAAGATCAACAGCAATTTCCAACTAACAAGCTGTAGATAACGTTGTTGTACTGTGTTTTACAAAATCAACAAGTATTTTTATTTTATTTTAAATACACAGTTTAAAAAGCTACTATAATAAATCAATGCAATTGCAGTCTACTTGTCATTGTAATAGTCTGCGTGATTATTAGTAAGACTTTAAATATATCTTTTTTCTAGTGTCATGTAATTGTTTGCTGCAGTATTTTCGTTGAAATTTGCTGTGTTACTCTGCCGCAAATCAGACTCGTAAACGTCCATGAATGTATGAAAGAGGTGGGGAGGAGGTAGACTGCGACCAGATAAGTTTATAGGTGGAGGTCGAGTCCTGTTCCCTCTGTATTTATTTATTTAAGATTCGCTTTGAGCGGGAGAGAGGGTTGACCCCCAAAATACCCCCAGTGCACACGCGCTGCAAATGTAAAGATATATCTAGAGTAGGTTCTGTAGTATACGAGTGGCAATTAATCGTCCCCAAAACTGGTAGTTAACGACCTTGATTCAGTCATTTAAACTTATTTGTGTGCTTATATTCAGTTACGGTTCAAGCATGCTGTCCTGGGCACACACGCCTCAGCTATCTGGGCCGTCTGTCCAGGGCCCCGTTCCACGAAGCGATCTTAGCACTAAGATCACCTTAGTGCATAAGGTAGCTATGCACTTAGGTTCTCTTTGGGCTAAAATCGCCCAGGACAGTGGGTCAGTGGTCAGTGGTTAGCGAGAGAGAATTCGGTGAAGTGGTCTTACACACTACACAGGTGTACCAAATGAGTCGTTAAAACTCGCTCTGGGTGGGAGCTGGTACACCTTTCTTATGTTAAATGATGCGATTAACTTGTACTGTTGTTTGTATTCCGAGTGGGTTATTTTTGTCGGTTCTTTCCGGTATTCAATAGGACAGGTATGTGGTAGCCATTTTCCGGTAATGTGATTCTAACGATCTTTTGTAGAGAAATTTTTATTCCGATTGTTATCGAATGGTAAAACACAAAAGAGAATGTCAAGGGAGACAACTCTTTATTTCTTTAGTAAATTTGCTTCTTTTAATTGGAGCACTAGCTTAAACATATGGACATTGTCATACTACCAATAATTAGCTGATTAACAGTATATCGTACAAATAATATAAACAGACCCCGTTGTATATGAACATAACTTACTATACATAATTGTTATTTACTTCAAATGTTTACAGACCTGTCAACCTTTAGTCAAGAGAAAGCAGGAGGTGTGTGTTGAAAAAGCAGGATATTTTGTCAAAAAACAGGAGATTTTTTAACTGCACACGATTTAACACAACTTTTTAAAAAGTACTACAATAAGTTACATGAACACTACATAATGCCATGTATACTTGTCAACCGTAGTTATTGGCATTAAAAAATTTAAAAAAAAATTATATATATATTAAATTTTGTTTTAATTATTTTAAAATATTATTATAATTTAATACATATTTTAAAAAATAACTCTTTTATTCAAAAATCTTAACACTAACAAATTTAAACATTAATTAGTACATTTACGGTATTACACTTACAGGTTGCATCATCGTTATTTGTGTTTCGTGAAAAGTAGACCCAAGACAAATTTATATAGGCCTAAATCTTATAAATTAATATTCAGTTTTTACTACAATACGGTACAGTGGTGTGGTACTTATTTAAAATCACCATAACCATGCAATAAACATTGTATTTCCACTAATCATTTCTACTAATCATTTCTACTAATCATACGTAAAAAGCTCATTACTGACATCCTGTGAAATATACCGGAATTTTACCTATTTCCGTGAGTAACGTTATGTCAAACACAACATTTATTAATCGTAGGAAAATAATCCCTTGAAGTGTACTCTTGTTACTAATATTTTACTGCACAAACCTACACATCTAATTGATACAAGTATTGTTTATACAGCTAATTGGTCTTTCTGTCGTCTTCCTTGGACATGTGATTTGCGTTATGTAATCCAGTGGGAAGACATTTTACGAGTCAGAGGTGTTATTAGGACTAAATTGGATAGTTTTATATATGGCAACACTCACTCGTAAAATTTGCAAAGATGAAGCAAGACGTATGCGCCTGCTCTCTCGAGTTAACCCCCCCCCCCCCCCACCTGGGGGGACTCATTGCCAGTTACGGAGTGCTTCTCGAATACCGCGTCACGTACACCGGGCCACGGGCAACCGTGACCTTGGTGTACGGCGACCCGGTAAGGAAATCAACCAGGAGGAGAAGAAGGAGGAAGACGGACGCGCCAGGGGCGGACCGGGGGAGGACAAAACCGACAGCTCAACTGCCGGCAGCGGCCTCTTCCGTTGTGCACCCCCAGCACCGATCAACATTAACGAGACCAGCGGATCCAGCTCAGCCGGACCCAGCCGTCGACTCGCCAGGGGCGGACCTTAACCAAGCGGTGATGGAATCGCCCCCATCAACTCCAGAGACTTCAGCCCCCGGGACTCCTGCGATGCTACCTCCGCCTCGGAAGAGTGCCGCAGTCGAGTCCCAGGCCCGATCTGTGGTCGTTGCCAAGCGTAAGGCAATTGCGTCTCCAGGCGACCAACCAGCCAAGCCAGATCCGCCGACACAACCGCCGAAGCCTGTTACGGAAACTGAGGAGCAGTGGTCACTCAAGGCCGGCAAATTACCAACGCGCTACTCCCAGTTAATTAAGACCAACATCGAGGACGTCCGGAACCTATTCACCCAACCGAAGCACAGCGCTTTCAGACCGCTACCAGCAAGCCCGTCAGAGGGAGACTTCTGTGTGCACAGCGTCACAATGCGGGATGGCCGTGGACTCTGTTTCACCGTACGCCGGAAAGGGATCTACAACCAAGCACTGCTACTCCCAGAAATGGATAACCCGACCCTCCATCGAGCCATCAAAATCATAGCCGGGAAAGAGTATCGCTCACTAGCCAAGGCGATAGCAGGATCCACCTACCGGCCAGCCATCCCGCATTTTGACGTAACCAACTTCATCGGCTCACCGTGACGTCCTCCCCTTTGCCAACCTCCTTTACCTCCGTGAGTATGGACTTTACTGACTTTAATTTTTTAGGCCGTCATTTCAAAAACGTTGTTTATTTTTTTGTAAACAGTCGGTAACCATTTATTTTCGGCAGTCCGTCTAAATTGCTCAAAATCACCCTAAAACCTTTTCGGCCGAGCAGTCATAAACTTTTTGGTTTTAATTTAGAGTCCAGACATGTTTTTGGATGCAGTTACTCTTTGTAGACTTAGGTAAAATACAGGCTTCACCGAGGAATCGAAATTCAGCCAATCAGAGCACGGCTCCCACTCGGTGTTACTTCAAGTTTGCGAAGTGTCTGCTATTCGGTCCGCGCTCGCGTTGACTTCACTAAATCGCTGCCCCCACCACGACCAATCCAGACGGAGCGGAAGGAGACGATTCGTCAACCGACCGCACCGACCGTGCAGAAGCGGAAAGAGGAGCACCCCAGTGCACCACGGCCCGCATCACCTGTTCTCGCCCGTCGCCCATCAGCGTCGAGACCCCCATCCACGGGGGACTCCGCGATGGCGACATTGGATGTTGGAGTTGCCAAGCGGAAGGCCGTGACCCCCCCCCCCCCCGGGGGAACCAACCAGCCAAGACGCGGCCTTCTGCTTCCGCCAGGGACCAATGGCAGCTCTCAAAATCAAAGATCAAGAGCCAGTACGCCAAGTACGTGGTAGGCGACGTCTCGGATCCCGACAAACTGCCAGGCGGGTTCCAAGAGGAAGAATTTAGGACATTTCAGGATGGCACCCAGATCGCCATCCACCCCGGGGATCTACGGGGAATCGGACAGGTCCTGGTGATTACTTCGCGCCGGGATGGCTTGTACAGGCAAGGGATCCTCTACAAAGAGATGGACAACCACACCGTCCACAGGATCATCAAGATCATCGCCGGCACCCAGTACATCCCACTGACCCAGCGCCTCTTAGGGCACGACTTCAGGAAGTTGGTGCCCCATTTTAACAACAGCCACACCATCTCCTCCCCGTAGACGCCAACCTTAACTAGGACAGGTAACCTCCTTTTTGGGCTTAGTTGGACTTTAAACATTTTTCGACCGAATCTCAAAATTCTTGTTTATTTTTTTATAAATAGTCCAATAGTTAAAACCGTTTCGGCCGAGCAGTCAAACTTACTTTTGGGTTTAAACTCTTAGTCCGGACATGATGTTAGGCGCAGTTACTCTCCGTAGACTTAGGTAAATTACAGGCTTCACCGAGGAATCGAAATTCAGCCAATCAGAACACGGCTCCCACTCGGTGTTACTTCAAGTTTGCGAAGTGTCTGCTATTTGGTCCGCGCTCGCGTTGACTTCACTAAATGGCTTTTTTCCAAAATCTGCCCAGTTCAAACTTACCTTTCCCCCCCCCCCCCCCCCCCCCGCTCCGGAGTTAGTCACTGGCGAAGTCAGAGGCTAAATCCGTAGTGGGCGTGCCTGAACCTCTGTGGATAGGGGCACGTTAATATAATTCCAGTACCAGTACTAAATGGCTTTTTTCCAAAATCTGCCCACTTCAAACTTACCTCCCCCCCCCCACCCCCCCTGCTCCGGAGTTAGTCACTGGCGAAGTCAGAGGCTAAATCCGTAGTGGGCGTGCCTGAACCTCTGTGGATAGGGGCACGTTAATATAATTCCAGTTCCACTTATGGCAACACTGAATGTCAATACACAGCCACGGTAGCTTGAATTTTTTTTTATGCATAGAAAATAACGATTTCCCGGGAGAAACGTTTTTTCCCGCGGGAGACTTGATCAAATACCGGGAGTCCCCCGCGAAATCCGGGAGGGTAGACAGGTCTGTGTTTATTCATTTATTTTTGTTTTTCATATCAAATAAAATTACTCTTTTTCCTTTCTCTGGAAATAAATAATCCAATAGGTCTTGCTTTCTAGCAATAATGCATAAATGTGATTTGTTTTAATTTATAACCTCTGGTTGTTTCGAATGCTTGTTTTGTATGTTTGTTGTTATTTTTGGGGCTTTTTGGCAGTGCGTGGGGGTGGGGAGCTCACCTTCTACATCTGTATACATGTACCATACTTAACTTTTCCTTACCAAATTTTATTTTTAAATGCATCAACCCTCATACCTTTGTGGTGTCATAAGTTAAGTGTACATACATACTAACTTAAAAAGTACAATTTTTTTTACCAAAGTCTTAACTTACTTTAATTGTAAATAAAACAAGAACCAAATGAATAATTTAAGGCATTTTTTAATTTTAAAACAAATTTATTTTTATAAATTAAAAATATTACCTACACTATCAATTGTCATTTCTTTTAAAAAAAAGTGTTACCCCAAAGGTTTCGGCCTAATTGTCAGCATTTCTGAAATAATTTTATACATGAAACCATAACTTGTCATCAGTCAGGGTATGAGAACAAAAAGGGTTTTCTAACTACCAACAAGTTCAAGCTTGTATTCAAGAAGACATACATACCTGGTACTTACTTCTACATGATATAGTGCCACCTCAACTAATTGAAACTTTATGTTTTTTTTGTTTTTTTTTTTGTTTTTTTTTAAATTATATATATATATATAAAAAGAAAGAAAGAAATGTTTTATTTAACGACGCACTCAACACATTTTATTTACGGTTATATGGTGTCGGACATATGGTTAAGGACCACACAGATTTTGAGAGGAAACCCGCTGTCGCCACTACATGGGCTACTCTTTCCGATTAGCAGCAAGGGATCTTTTATTTGTGCTTCCCACAGGCAGGATAGCACAAACCATGGCCTTTGTTGAACCAGTTATAGATCACTGGTCGGTGCAAGAGGTTTACACCTACCCATTGAGCCTTGCGGAGCACTCACTCAGGGTTTACAGTCAGTATCTTTATTAAAAATCCCATGCCTCGACTGGGATCCGAACCCAGTACCTACCAGCCTGTAGACCGATGGCCTACCACGACGCCACCGAGGCCGATATATATATATATATATATATATATATATATATATATATATATCCCACTGCCCCCTTTCCTTTCTCTCCTTTGAATTCCTTCTCATTTCTTCCCGATCTGACAACTCATCCTATCTTTCAACTTCTTTCGCTGTCCACCTCCACATTCCAGTCCTTGTCTCTCCAACTGCGACAGGTGCTTGTCTCTTGTGGCTATCTGTGCCACACACCTGCCTTTCCCCATCAGCTTTTAGCTGTGTGCTTAGTCTGACCACTTCAGGGAGTGTTCAGTAGTTACTTCTGGCATTGTTAAGAGGCACTTGTAACCACCTGCTATGCACCCCTACTACTGATGGTCGTTCGTTAGTGCCACAGGTCAGACCAGCTTTATTAGCGGCAGAGGACAAGGATGCCAGGTGGGTGCAGGGAAATACACAGAGATTGCACCCGTGGAGGAAGTTGAGACAGGTAGGCAATGGTGCAAACAGCTCAGAAGACAGAGTCGGAGGAAACTGACAGAAAGGGTCGAAACAGATTGAAATAGTGGGAGAAATTGGAAAGTTTTTAATGTTAAGATAATAAGAATGATAGGCAGACGGTGATAGATAAGAAAGATAAATGAATGTGTGAGCCAGCTTTGACGGGATTTGAACCACTGCTGTCAGCTTAATTGTCCAGCAGCTTATTTACTAGACCACAGAGAAACTTAATATGTTACCTGAAAGTAGTTACACCCATAGTTTCCCAATGGTATTAAAATGTAGTGGATCATCTTGGGGTCACTGTAAACCAGCTAGATTATCAATCATTACATATAAGAAATAACCATTTAATTATCAATACAAAAATAAGTAAAACTGTTTTCACATATACACTGTTTGTTGTATATACACATTGTCAAATTATATGAAAATTAAATGTAATGTTTGTAAATATATAAAGTATTTGTAGGTGGTTGTGTGAACATTTGATTTTAATATTTAAATAATTGAGCACATCCTTGTTATCATTGTATATCAATTAGATGTGTATCCTTGTATGAATATACATTTTAACTCAAATATTGAACAGTGTGATGATTCCATGGGTATGACAGTCCTTTCAGTTCTCAGGAGTTTAGTGCTCAGCTAAAATTCTCCCTCTTGCTTTGAATAACAATATGTGCAACTTATGCTACCATGTTCACTTTATAGTTCTAACCAATGTCCCGAACTACAAAACTTTATAATTTGTCATGGTATGTGTATGAGGCACCTACAGCAATTTTGAAATGTTTTGCTTACTGTAATTTTATACTACTAACTTTTGCTTAAAATATTTAAAAAAAAACAAGAAATAATCCATTCAATCCACAACAATAATTTTTATGTATTGGTATCACAAAATCCTTTCATTTGCAATTCATATTGCAAGTACAGCAATTCATATTAAAGTACAGCAATTGCATTTGGTGCTGTCATTAAGTTTATATTATTAGATACAAGTAGCAATATTTGAAATGAGTCATGTATACATAAACCTGCTTTTCAACATTATAGAGGTCATAAATATGTACAATATTAAAGGCTACTGATAAGTTAAACTTTCTGATTTAACCATTATTTACATTATGAACCTATCTTCGGTATATAAATCTTTAAAACCCATTATTCATATCTGACCTCAAAACGGCACAATATAAAAGGTATTATCTCAGTAGTAGAGTACTCACCTCAAGTGTACTGGTACACCCATATTTGGTTACCAATGAAATATGTGGTAGATATGGTTGTGCTGTTCTGTCTAGGAAATACAATTTATGAATTCCATTCTACCAATTGTGCAGAGCAACCTACATATACAGGTATACGGTAGATGTGACCAGTGGTAATGTGAAGTAACATTTGCTGCAACAACACCAAATACATCATACCTAACCCATGTACCAGATTCCCCAAACAAAGATATTATGTATACAGTAGAGCAAGCACTTCTTGCTGATCAGCCTGCAATTCCAGTTAATTTTAATTTAATTTTAAAACATTCCTAACTATGTCCAAATGCAGTCGCAATAACCACTTTTGGGCAAGTATTCGAATTTGGTGCACATCACATCTTTTAGCAATGTTAAAGTAAACATTTGCTGCCTGTTTGAGCATGACAAAGGTTGCTATTAAATTTTAAGGTACTGCGACCAAGATCACTGTTCAAATCTTCAATTGCTTTGTTCAGTGAATCCACTTGTTCCTTGATTTGTGAATCAGATGGCTGCTCATATCCCATTATAGGAGAAAGTTAAGAACTACATAACCATTTTCATCACGAAAATCTGTTTAAGGGCAGATGAGGTGGGTATTGGGGTTGTATGGGTCCCCCTGAAAATCAGTTGTTGCCTAATTTCAGGCTCCATTTACAGACAGAACTAAATGATGTGACATGAATCCCAGTATATGGCTGATACCCTATAATAGAGTAGAGATAGCAACCACATAGCCATTTTCATCACCAAAATCAGTTTATATGGTTGGGTATTGGGACAAGGGTATCCAAAAAAATAGGCCTTTGTCTAATTTTAGGCTCCATTTACAGACAGAACTAATTGATGTGACATGAATCCCTATGTGTGGCTAATACCCTGTTATAGGGTACAGTTAGGAACTACATAGCCATTTTCATCACAAAAATTGGTTTAAGGGCAGTAGGGGTGGCTATTGAGGTTGTATGGGTCCCCGTGAAAATCAGTTGTTGCCTAATTTCAGGCTCCATTTACAGACAGAACTAAATGATGTGACATGAATCCCAGTGTTTAGCTGATACCCTATAATAGGGTAGAGTTAGGAACAATATAGCCATTTTCACCATGAAAATCCGTTTAAGGGCAGATGGGGAGAGCATTGGGGTTGTATAGGTCCCCGTGAAAATCAGTTGTTGCCTAATTTCAGGCTCCATTTACAGACAGAACTAAATGATGTGACATGAATCCCAGTGTTTAGCTGATACCCTATAATAGGGTAGAGTTAGGAACTATATAGCCATTTTCACCATGAAAATCTGTTTAAGGGCAGATGGGGAGAGCATTGGGGTTGCATGGGTACCAGTGAAAATTAGTCATTGCCTAATTTTAGGCTCCATTTACAGACAGAACTAAATGATGTGACATAAATCCCTATGTGTGGCTGATACCCTATTATATGCAATAACCACTTTTGGGCAAGTATTCAAAATGGGTGCACATGTTCAATTAAATATTCACCGGGATGTTCAAGTACGACAAAGATCACAATTAAATTTTAAGGTAGGCCCCAACTGAGACCAAGATCACTGTTCAAATCGTCAATCGGTTTGTTCAGTGAATCCACTTGTTCTTTGATTTGTGATTCTAGTCAAAAGCTGACCTAACTTTCCCACCCAAATTTAAGACAAAGGCCATTAACCGCCTGCAAATGATGATAATGTCTTCAACTGTTCCAAAGGTTGTATCTCTCAATGTAATATGTTTTCTTCAAAAAAAACTTTGGTAATGTTACAGGTACCTGACCAGACATATGGTTTACCATGCTGTTTTTTTAAATTTCAGATAACCTGCTTTTAAAAATATTAAAAAGTACTGCATTACAAGCACCTTTTTCACAAAGGAACACTACAGGCAATCACAATTGCTTATACTCAGCCATCAGATACATTCCCCTGCTGTCAACTAGTAAAACAGCAAAACAGTTGAAGGAATATTAACATGATGTTCATCAATAAATTTAGCCAGTTTTCTTTCTGCCATGGTTAATTTTAAGAGTATTGAACAAAATGTATATGTATACATTTGTACTTGGAAAACAAGGATACGTAATCAATTGCACAAAATGTGTTCAAGATGTACAATAACCTGAAAAAGAAATGAGAAAATTATATGTAATGTATGTAAAACTTTCTGCCATGAAATGAATGTTTGTTTTAACACATTACTTTTTTCACCTTAACAATTGTGGTTTGGGGACCATTCAAAATTGACCTGGGGAGTTGGTATGTGTTCAAATGTACTTACTTTATGTGGGGTGGGGTGGTTGTCTTAAACTGTGTTATACTGCAGTTCTTTAAAACCTAAATGGTTTGCATTTTGTTTGTTTGTTCTGGATTGGATTGGACAGTGGGGTTGGGGAGCTTTTTGTTTTATTTTGTAGCTATATGTATGTACACACAATAATGATTATATGGCTGAAATGGGCTTTCCCAGATTGTTAAACAATACTTTAAAATTAAATTATATATATCGCATGACTTGTTTGTGAATATGGTAATGGGTGTTTAAGTGATGCCCTTATTTGTATATTATTATTATTATTATTATTTATTTTGGGGTTTTTTAGGGGGGAGGGGTATGTCTAGCGTTACAGAACATTACAGGGTATGTTTGGGCATTTAATGTGTGAAAAAAATATATATATATTTGAATGGATGTAAAATTAATGTAGTCAGTAAATCCATTTCATTTACTAAACATTATAACTTTTAAATAAAAACCAAAACAAAACCAATAGCATATATGTTAATTACTTAAATAAACAAAGGCTGATGTTTATATATACAAATGAATCTAATGTATTTAACACATCTTTGGATGTTGTCCCAAACATATATGATGTAAATTTGGTGTGATAAAGTATAGTGCAGAAATTTCAATTATAAAAAATGCAGACAAATCCATGTATATGAGACATAATTGTTTTCCGACAATATTCAACATTAATTATTTAAAATTATAATATTTAAAAATGGACAGTAACGACACTTGACAAAATGCCACCATTAACTCACCAATTCTCGTCACAACTATAGCCTCTATTAGAAACATACTTATCTGCCCTTGGTTTTCATCGCGCGAAGCGGCCCCAATTAGCCACTAAATTATTTCCGTCGCGTTAGCACTCCAGTCGCTTGCAACAAAGGCCCTTTATTACTACTGAATTGTGGAGTAGTTGTCGACTTGTTCTTTTATTTTTTGACGTTAATAAAGTTTTCTATTACTATTATTGTTTGTCATATTGTGTGCAATCTCCTTCTTTTACAGAAAAGAAAATGTACAATATGTTTTGTGCTCAACAAAAATACTTACGAACACGTCTTGGGGGTGGGCAAGAAAAATGGTTCATTGATGATTGACTCGTTAAAACGGCACCTTAATAAAGTTTTGATATTTGCAAGTAATATGCATGTGTTTGTGTACGAATGGAAATGTACATTAATTTGACTAAATGACTAGCTGCGATTTTCTGTACCGCTAGCTGCATTATTAACTACGACCTATGCAGTAGTTAATAATGAAACTAACGATTCAGAAATTCACTTCCTCGCCTAACGAGAATGTTTCAATCAGAACAGCGAGTCCAGTGTCATTGTCACACGGACATAGTGTAACGGACACAATTCCATGTGTAATTTAATAGGTACGATCGACTATCTACCGATCTATCTATCTATATAGTGTGTGTGTGTGTGTGTGTGTGTGTGTGTGTGTTGTGTGTGTGTTGTGTGTGTGTGTGTGTGTGTGTGCTATGTAAAGTACTTATATTCTTTAAAGTAAAGAAGTTACTGTGGACTCTGTATGGCACTTTTACTTCACTAAAGTTAGTCCTAAAAAAAATCACTTATTCATCAGATGCCACAGTTGGGCACTTGTTTCAAATAATTTGTAAAACAAAATTGTTTGCATCTACATATTAATTCTAGATTTTGTTCGCACCAATAATAAGAATTTAAATGAGGCTATAAGTATAACTTGAAAAGTTACAATATCACAGACAGTCTCATTTAAAAAAAATGCAAAAACAAATAATCACACTAAAAACTATAAAATATACAATAACTTACAGTACCCGGTATGCAAAACTGTTTTAAAACCAACTAAAATTCATGTATATACAGCCATTCATAATTTTAAATAACATAATAATAACTGTTAATTTTGTAGCCTGTACATGTACATATATATATATATATATATATATATATATATATATATATATATATATATATAATATATATATATATACACACACACACACAGTAGAATCTCATTGGCTCGAACACTGTCGGTGCATCAAAGTCTGTTCGAACCATCGGGTAGTTCGAACCATGCATTCGGCCATTGTCGGGTGCTTCTGTAACACTAAAACCAATCGGAACACCTCGCATATTTCCGTAAAACTGGCTTGGGCGAGATGGTCTGATTGACTCATACGTAACGAAGTCGCCGTCAAATGTCGGATGAGATACATATTTGTAACTGTTATTTATCACCGTTAAATAAATAAATAACAAACACAATGGTAGTCTGTATTTATAAATATTTATTAATTTAAAAAATCGTTCTTTATTATACTGTTGTAGAGTCTTTTGCGACGTATTGACGTTGAGAAAAAAATGAAAGTGCATGAAGCACAGGCGGAGGCCCTTTACCTGTTATTGTTGCAATCACCACATTACATTGATCTCTCCTGTATTTCAAGTTAAAAACAAAATATGCCGACGCTCATGCGTAGCGTAGCGATTAAAATGATTAAAATAAACCGGCGAGGCCTGCCTAGGCTCACCAACTGATTGGTGTTACATGCAAGGTTCATTCAGCTAACGATTATTGTAGTACAATTGTATATATATATATATATATATATATATATATATATATATATATATATATATATATTCACTGGCGTAGGAAGCAGGGGGTCCAGTGCCCCCCACTTTTCAGATATTTTGCTTTATAATAGTGTAAAGGTTTGTAAATATAAAAGTGTGACCCCTCCCCACACTTTTTGGCACCTTCCTGCGCCACTAATCTCTCTCTCTCTCTCTCTCTCTCTCTCTCTCTCTCTCTCTCTCTCTCTCTCTCTCTCTCTCTCTCTCTCTCTCTCTCTCTCTGTGTGTGTGTGTGTGTATGTGTGTGCGTACATCCCCCGCCTTGCCACCTTCATACGCCACTGGTATACTATTTGTTGTGTGTAATTTAGAAAACAAGCGGCTCAGAAATAAATAACTTGTAAATTCCACAGTATGAAAAAAATGCGTTCCCCGTGGGATGCACTATAAACATAATGTTTCTATTATCAATTACAACGGTGTTACTGTCACACACAATTCATTAAAACTGCAGGTGTGTTTGTATGTTTAAATGAAATTATGATAATTAATGTGACGCCAGATTGCAGCTTTGAAACAAACAAAAAATTTCCATGCAAGAAAACCAAAACAATCAGGGTGTGTGACGGCTCGCTATATTCATCTCCTATATTTAACACATGATCAGTTATAACAAAACGCAATTTCATCAACTTAATTATTACCTGTATCATTCTTTATTTTTAAAGCATAGGTGGGGACATTTATGATGCCAAGGATTGGCATACATAAATCTCAGCTGAAGATTCACAAACAACTGTGACCATCGGTTATACCCGAAGCGGAACGCGCCGGAAGTAGTTAGTGGTTAGGGGACGTAACTGCCTATTTTTTTCTCACGAATTTCTAACAGAGGCTATATTTAGAAATTCTGAAGCCTCTAAACGTTATTATATTATATACTACTAACTACACGTACAAATCATTAACAGAGGTGACACAGATATATCATAATACTACTGCTGACTACAAGATACACGATACCGTTGCTTGTGTATCGATTCATATTTTGACCATGTATTGATTCCTACTTCAACTCTGTATCAATTTACAAATTTGTATTCATTTATATCCAGGTGTTATTGCATTTAAAGAAAAACAGTGAAGTGGACAGAGAACATGTATATGCATACTTGTGTCAATAATATTTTCTAAGAAAATACTGTGAATCAGGTATTGTGGTGTAATAACAATATGTATATTGAGGTTGGTGTGTCATGACATAATGAAAAAAGTCCTGCACACGAGTAGTCTCGACTACATCAAAACGCAATCACAAATAGTGCATTCCAATATACATTCAACTATATAGTATTTTGTGTTTAAAGAAATTAAATGGAATAAATTAAAAACTAACAATCCATTCATGTAACATCACAATTAAATTACTATAACTCTTACTCTTCCAACATACCCCACCTCCACCATCTAAATATATAGAGTGGAAACATTTTTAACTTACGGTACCTGCTTTTTATTCAAACCATACCAGTAATTTGCATCATACATTCATTCAACTTTAAAAAAATAAAAATAAAAATCAACCCTGATACCTTTGTGGTAAATTAAGTTTACTGTACATACTGAGCTTTATGTATCTAGACCGGCCTAGGTGGCGTCGTGGTTAGGCCATCGGTCTACGGGCTGGTAGGTACTGGGTACGGATCCCAGTCGAGGCATGGGATTTTTAATCCAGATACCGACTCCAAACCCTGAGTGAGTGCTCCGCAAGGCTCAATGGGTAGGTGTAAACCACTTGCGCCGACCAGTGATCCATAACTGGTTCAACAAAGGCCATGGTTTGTGCTATCCTGCCTGTGGGAAGCGCAAATAAAAGATCCCTTGCTGCTAATCGGAAAGAGTAGCCCATGTAGTGGCGACAGCGGGTTTCCTCTCAAAATCTGTGTGGTCCTTAACCATATGTCTGACGCCATATAACCGTAAATAAAATGTGTTGAGTGCGTCGTTAAATAAAACATTTCTTTCTTTATGTATCTAGAACATTTTATAAATGGTATTACTACAAATACTTATCAAGTGGTGGTTTCCTTCATAATAAATAAGTAGTGGATACACATTATCGGAAACTGTGCATTATTCAGAAATCAAGAAAGACAGACAGAAGGAAAAAAAGATGTCACCACAAAGGTTTCGGCCTCATTGTTAGAATGTAATTTCGTTCTCAATAGGCCTTTCGTGTACTTTAAAAAGTTGTACATGAAACCATTGCTGGTCATCAGTCAGGGTATGAGAACAAAATATGTATATATCTTTAACTACTTAACAAGAACTTGATGTTGCTCGTCTTCAAAAAGAGAACACCATCCATCGTCTTCAACACGATAAAGGTCATTGTAAACTTTAAAAGAGAAGACGATTTTAGTCCTCGTATTTAATTCAACCTGTGGTTGACAATGCAGTGTTGCTATAACCCAGATACATTGTCAACCTATCTTCACATGGAAATACGACTTGTTATAACTGAATTATGAAAATAGAAAAGCATATACGGCATGTGTTAGACACATAACATATTATTCATTTATGTGTCTATGTTCAGAATGTGGTGTGTATAAAAATAAAAAGTATAAAGCCGAGGCATGGGATTTTTAATCCAGATACCGACTCCAAACCCTGAGTGAGTGCTCCACAAGGCTCAATGGATAGGTGTAAACCACTTGCACCGACGGCGACAAGTGATCCATAACTGGTTCAACAAAGGCCATGGTTTGTGCTATCCTGCCTATGGGAAGCGCAAATAAAAGATCCCTCGCTGCCTGTCGTAAAAGAGTAGCCTATGTGGCGACAGAGTGTTTCCTCTAAAAAAAACTACAGTGTCAGAATGCCCATATGTTTGACGTCCAATAGCCAATGATAAGATAAAAAAATCAATGTGCTCTAGTGGGGTCGTTAAATAAAACAAACTTTACTTTTTTATGTGCCAATGTTGAGAATAATTTGTGTTATTTAAATGAAACACCAAATAATTTACTTATGTCTGTAAATTGAGCCTGAAATTAGGCAACGACCAATTTTCACGGGTACCTGTACCCATCCCATCTGCCCTTAAACCGACTTTCGTGACGATAATAGGCTATGTAGGTCCTAACTCTACACTATAATAGGGTATCAGCCATACTTATGTCTGTAAATGGAGCCTGAAATTAGGCAACTACTAATTTTCACGGGTACCCGTACCCACCCCATCTGCCCTTAAACCGATTTTCGTGACGAAAATGGCTATGTAGTTGCTATATCTACACTATAATAGGGTATCAGCCACACATAGGGATTCATGCCACATCATTTAGTTCTGTCTGTAAATGGAGCCTGAAAATAGGCAGCAAATCATTTTCACGGGTACCCATACAACCCCAATACCTACCCCATCTGCCCTTAAACCGATTTTCGTGACCATGACGATAACGGCTATGTAGTTCCTAACACTATCCTATAATAGGGTATTAGCCACACATAGGGATTTATGTCACATCATTTAGTTCTGTCTGTAAATGGAGCCTGAAAATAGGCAACAACTAATTTTCACAGTGACCCATACAACCCCAAAACCACCCCTACTGCGTTTAAACCGATTTTAGTGATGAAGATAGTTATGTAGTTCCTAATTCTACCCTATAATAGGGTATCAGCCATGCATAGGGATTCATGCCACATCATTTAGTTCTGTCTGTAAATGGAGCCTGAAAATAGGCAACAACTGATTTTCACGGGTACCATACAACCCCAAAACCACCCCTACTGCCCTTAACCCGATTTTCGTGACGAAAATGGCTATGTAGTTCCTAACTCTACACTATAATAGGGTATCAGCCATGCATAGGAATTCATGCCACCTCATTTAGTTTTGTCTGTAAATGGAGCCTGAAAATAGGCAACCACTAATTTTCACGGGTACCCATACAACCCCAATACCCACCTCATCTGCCCTTAAACCGATTTTCGTGACGAAAATGGCTATGTAGTCCCTAACTCTACACTATAATAGGGTATCAGCCATGTATAGGGATTCATGCCATATTATTTACTTCTGTATGTAAATAGAGCCTGAAAATAGGCAACAACTGATTTTCACGGGTACCCATACAACCCCAATACCCACCCAATCTGCCCTTAAACCGATTTTCGTGACGAAAATGGCTATGTAGTTCCTAACTCTACACCATAATAGGGTATCAGCCACACATAGGGATTCATGTCACATCATTTAGTTCTGTCTGTAAATAGAGCCTGAAAATAGGCAACAACTAATTTTCACGGACACTCATGCAACCCCAATACCTACCCCATCTGCCCTTAAAACGATTTCCGTGACGAAAATGACTATGTAGTTCCCAACTCTACACTATAATAGAGTACCAGCCACACATAGGGATTTATGTCACATCATTTAGTTCTGTCCGTAAATAGAGCCTGAAGTTAGGCAACGACTAATTTTCACAGGGACCCATACAACTCCAAAACCCATCTCATCTGCCCTTAAATTGTTTTTAATCATGAATCTGGCTAGATATAATATAATTCCTAACTTTACCCTATAATTGGGTATCGACCATACATAGGGATTTATGAACTATGAGAAGAAAAAGCCCAATATTACAACAGGTTACAAATTTCAGTTTCATAGCGATAGCTTCTAAATAACCTGAAATTTCAGTGAAAGGCTGAGCTTTTTGAAGTCAATTCCTAAGACTAACTATAACCCGAGTAGGCCTCTACAAGGGACCAAAACCTTACCGGCTTTGTACAGGACGTTCCCACACAGCACGGTTCTGCACAGGACGGTCTATAGTATTCACTGCAGTGAACGGTTACCAGCCGTTACCAGTTGACGTTTGTCTACACGTGTACTGAGATATGAGGGGCGGAGTCAGTAATAATAAAGAAAATATATGTATATTGTGGATAATACTCAATTACTCAATACTATATATATGTGTATATGTATAACGTGTGCGTGTGTGAGTATTAATATATATATATATATATATATATATATATATATATATATGTATAGTGATGACGGCTCTATACAGGACGTTCCTACACAGGCACAGCACAAAATTTCTATTGTTGGGCGATAATACATTACACACATATAATTAAACTGGATTGTCGCTGTTTATTACTAAAATAAATTAATGATTAACCATATAAGTGGATAGAGAATTACATTTTTCATTTTAGATTGTGATGGCGGATTTCAGTGCTTCCACTGCCCAATATGCCCTGTAGCGAAATTCAAACCATCGAGGAAGCAGAAAGTTATCCGCCATCTTCAGTCTCATTTTCATGGTCCAAAGAGAAATGTAAATGTTAAAGGATATCGTATTACTGGCTGTGCTGTGGAATGTCTTGGAAGCAGCAGCCAAAATCATTACCATTGTCCTGTCTGTAACATCACATTAAAAAAGAAGGCTGTCTTTCTAAAACATGTGCCTTCGTGTGATATATATCTCTCTGATATATTTGAAATTATATCACAAGAAAACACAACACAACTTATAGATCCCAGCAGTCCACCAAACACAGGTGGGACTGATGGTGGCTTACAAGACGAAAATCGGACAAGAACAACAAATATTTGAACCAAAAGGAATCAACACCGTTGACCTGTTCGTCGTTCTGTTCGACTTTTCGGGACACTACGATGCAGCGATACCTTTAGATGGAAAGACAACCAAAAGAACAAATCGATCTGAGAGGGCTTTTAACGCAGCTAAAAAGAGAAAACAACCAGAGCCAACCATATCTTTAATTAACTTCTAGGTTTACAAATGTGAGCTTTAATCTCTCAAGCTATACTTGTCCAGCTTTCGACGAGAGAACACGTTTCCCAGTACTTGTTTTTATCTTTTAAAAAGGTTTTTCGTGTCGGGCTGCAAGTT
This sequence comes from Gigantopelta aegis, assembly GCF_016097555.1. Classification (NCBI taxonomy): domain Eukaryota; kingdom Metazoa; phylum Mollusca; class Gastropoda; order Neomphalida; family Peltospiridae; genus Gigantopelta; species Gigantopelta aegis. The sequence goes on from NC_054702.1 coordinate 22,024,126, forward strand.
ATTAACCTTGTATATAATTTAAATGAATTTAATTAAGTACTGTTATGCTTCTTGTGTATATATGTATATAGATATAGATATAAATATATAGGTATAGATATAAAGGTATCTGTTTGTCACAAGTCAAATATAGTATATTATTTATAAGGTATATTTTTTGGGTAATGAGCTACACTGTCACTGAGTTTTTGGTATTTATTTATAGTATGACATTAGGACAGTGACACTGAGTAATTAACAACATTAGCTTGGGCAATGATTACAGGTGGTGAATGTGGAAGACGGTCGTGAAGTGTGGTGCATGCATTGTGAGCTTGGGATGCGAGTAGTTTTGATGAATAAAAGCAGTGTACTCTGATGGGTTAGTCACTCTGACAATAATTTTTGGAAGTGTGTTTTAAGCGTGAGTAGATGAATTTATTTTATTTGGAATGTTAAATAATTCAATATAATTGTGTTGTACGAAGATATGTTATAATTAATTTGGATTTGTTTAATTTTATATGTGTACCCTGTGTAAATAGAGAAGTTAACTCAAATAGAAACTGAATTGGAGAAAGGTTTACATATAGATGAAAGGAATGTATTAGTTGGACACATAAGCATTTGAAATCCATGAATGTAGAATATATGTGCATATGGAAGGTTAATGTGCAGAAGATATGAATGTGTGATCTTTAAATCTTTTATTGTAATTTTAATCCACATGGAATAGATGTAGTCGGGTTTCTCCTCTGTCACAGCGAAGCACTCTTAGTATCGTAAGAGGAACTGATGCGGATTGCTGGTTGGAACGGGACAAATGGTGTCTATAAGAAGTACTCTTAGTATCGTAAGAGGAACTGATGTGCTTGCTGGTTGGAACGGGACAAATCAGTACTGGATGACGGTAGTCGACTCAACGGTTGAAGAAACTCATCCAACATGGTGATGGGTGGTGGTGTGTGCATCCAATAGATGGGGGTGCCTGGTAATGAGGAATATTGGCTTGGTTTATGTGGTTCTATTTGGATAAATCTGTGAACATTTAGTTTAACTTAGTGTTCTTTATTGAACTGTGAAAACGAGGAATATTACATGAAAAATGGAAACTTGGAGTTTTGTTTTTAAGTATGAGTAAACGAACTATATTGTAGGGTATAACGGTACATTATTTATTGTTATTTGGTATATGTGTGTAAATGGTGTGCTGGAATGAATGGGATGCATTGAATGGTGGGATGAAAGATTGAGTGGAAGGGCATGGTATGTTTATGTACATATTCATTCAATATTGTTTAATTTAATTAAATTTATTGTTTCAATATTGTGTCTTGTTGTTCATCCTAGTTACTAGTACGTGACACTGTTATGGATAAGAAAAGTAAGTTTTAGTCTTTCTGTGGTCCTTAACCACATGTATGACGCCATATAACCATAATTAAAATGTGTTGAGTGGATCGTTAAATAAAACATTTCCTTCCATAACACAAGTGAGAGGACATATAAAATATAGTAATTGAACATTCCTGCCTATTCGGTATGTATTGCGTTTGATGTGCATTGTATATTGTTTCTGTATAGAATTATGTACCTAAATAAATTGATATTGATTTCCATGGTTGTTTCACTGTTTTTAATTTTTTTTTAATTAACGATGATCATCAATAAAGTAGCCCAAGTGCTCCCAGAGGAGTGGGTGGTTGTAGGTCATTATACACAGTGTGAGTACCAGAAGTGGGGTGGGTAACTGAATTCATTACACAAAAGCAGTTTTAACTGGAGGGTGGGGGCTGCTACTGGTCCATGTATGTTGCAAAACTCTCTCTCTCTCTCTCTCTCTCTCTCTCTCTCTCTCTCTCTCTCTCTCTCCTCTCTCTCTCTCTCTCTCTCTCTCTCTCTCTCTCTCTCTATATATATATATATATATATATATATATATATATATATATATATATATATATATATATATCCAATACATCCAACATTGATTGTACATAGTATTTTACACAGATATCACTCTATTAGTAATAGTGAATTAAATTTGATCTATAAAAACGACGTGTCTATATACGGTAGACAAACGTTTATAGTGTTTAAAGTCAGCAGTGTCCGTTAGCTCATTGAAATGTATGTATGATTATATTGATATATATGTAGGTCTATAGTGAGAATAAAATACTGATATAAACTGACAGAACACAACCAGTAGCACACATAATGAGCGTACTGGGTAGCGTCGTCCCATGTAGCGCTGGCTGCAATGACCTATACACGTCACATGGCCTTAGCCTACCACAGACCGTCCTATGCAGAACCGTCTCGAGGGCGGTAAGGTCTCACTAAACACTATAGTTCCTAATTGTGACACATGTTATGGTTCACATATTCTAGGAAATAGTGAAGAATTAAATCAATATGTATGTTTAATGATAAGCCGTCTGGCTGTATTTTACCCATGCTATTTTGCAATATTGTGCATCGACCTTTTGGGACATGGGTGTACAGCGCAAGAGACAGCTGGAGTGAATCGCTTAATGAACCACCTGTTCGGACCGGTACTACAGCCAGATGCGCTCATATAGCAAAATACTGAGACGGAAATGTTCTCAATTTTGAAGTGAAAATAAATGCTTATATAATGTATGTTCGCAATGGTGTGTGTTGTTAGTGCCAACGAGAACCCGTTCTATTGGCAATCTTCGTTTGAAGTTGGGCAATTTAACATGGGTTTCAATGGCAGATGACATATGTGTAGTGAGACCATAATGTAAAACATGAAATTACTGTTTATCCCCCGCAAAAAAAAAAAAAAAAACGTTTAGCAAGCCAAAATGAAAATGTATTAGTGTAGCATCCTTATAAAAGGTAATTTCATCGATGTGGATTTGAGCCAAGCTTATGGGGGCCTTATTTTGGGTAAATATTGCAAACATGTAAAAAAAAAAAAAAAAAAAATTAAAAATATATTTTAGGGTGTGTGTCAAAATCTATATTCTAGTGTTCTTACATGTAATATATAAATTTATCTGAGTGTCTAACACTGTTTTTCTCATTGTAAAAGGTCAAAATTCAAGGTCACAAGGTCAATATCCAAATTCACCCTAATTTCTGTGATTTTGTGCATAATGAATTTTTTCGAATGTACAGTCATAGTGACAAACAGTTTTGATGGTATTGTGAATATATAACATAGTATTCTACTATAAAAGTAGAATTTGTATCTGCCATTAATAATTTGTGGCTCTTCATGCTGAAATATACAGAAACAAACCCAGGATTTCAACACTTCACTATGAAACAATTGTTGCCATAGCAACAATTGATGAAAACTAATATTTTTAATGAACTAACTCGATAATTAGCTTCTTTGTATGTTCCCTATATCAGAACTACCAACAAGGTCATACATTACCATATATTGGCTGTTTGTTTGATGGCCATCTATTGTGTGGATGACCAAGGAGTAACATGTGTTATGAAGTTTTATTGGATGGTATGGTGCATCTATCTTTTGGTGTATTGGTTAGAGTTCATAAGTTACACTAGTCTAGTATAGCTTTTCATGGTGTAAATGACCCAAATTATCAAATTGACTTCAAACCAAGTTTGACCAAATCTGTCACTAGACTTTAAGATCTCACTACACAGATCACTTCTGGGTGAGAGTTCATTCATCACGATCCACTATAGTTCCTAATTGTGACACGTTATGGTTCACATATTCACTTCTAGGAAATGGTGAAGAATTAAAACTATGTATGCTTAATGGTAAGCCTTCTGGTTGTATTTTACCCATGTTATTTTGTAATATTGTGCATCGACCTTTTGGGACATGGGTGTACAGCGCAAGAGACAGCTGGGGTGAATCGGTTAATGAACCACCTGTTCAGACCTATACTACAGCCAGATGCGATCATATAGCAAAACACTGAGACGGAAATGTTCTCAATTTTGGAGTGAAAATAAATGCGTATATAATGTATGTTCGCAATGGTGTATGTTGTCAGTGCCAACAAGAACCCGTTCTATTGGCAATCTTCGTTTGAAGTTGGGCAATTTAACATGGGTTTCAATGGCAGATGACATCTGTGTAGTGAGACCTAAGCTTTTGGATATGTATCTCTGTATCCAGGAAACTGAGGGGATCAATCTTTAGAAAAAAAAGGGCCGGCTGGAAATTTAAAAAAACAAATAAATGTTCTCGCCACAGCAGGACTGAACATGTTAGTAGCTTTTAGTAGCTGTAGAAGAAAATATGATGACTATTTACAATTTAATTTAGCAAAAACAACAATATAATACTAAGTATTGAACAATGCAATGGACAAATTCTTTTAGCAAAAATACTTAAACTGATAACAAATTATTTTTGCAGTTATTATTTTCTATCTAAACTGACGATCAAAAGAAAGTATACCAATTATTTTTATTACAAACACAATACACGTTCATGGAAGGTTAGATAGGTTCCAGTATTGTTCGTTATAATGCAATCAATGACGAATAGTCGCACATTGCTGCGTTTGGATGATGCCGCACGTGCAAAATTAGTTTATTCATCAAATTTATACTGCACGAGAAACATGATACTCTTGCACATAAGAGTGTAAAAAAGGGTGCCAGTGCTTAGAACATGCCTCAGTCAACAGTAAAACACCAGAGAACATGGCAAGGCTAACTGCTGAAGAAAGAGAGAGAGAGAGAGCTATTGGTATGGTGCAGTTGGGTGCGAGTTATGCCCATGTGGCAAGAATCCTGAATTGCACAAAATTGACGATCACCAGCTTGATACAGCGTTACAGGGTGACTGGCAGGACTGCAGACAGACCATGAAGTGGAACTGGAAGACCCCGCGTCACAACAGCCAACGAGGACCGCCATCTCCGCATCTTACACTTACGTAACAGATTCCTCACTATGACGTCATCTGCAGCGACTGGCCTTGGACATGTCATCAGTCGTCACACTACACGTCGTCGACTACGACAGCATGGTATCAGGGCCTATCGACCATTCAGAGGGATGACATTGACGAGGCAACATTGAATTCGACGTTTACGTTGGGCACGTCAGTTTCAACGTTGGCAACATCGGAACTGGCAACGTGTACTCTTTTCTGATGAAAGCAGGTTCCAGTTATTCAGAGTTGATGGCAGGACTCGGATATATCGACGTGCAGGAGAGAGAACAGCTCCGTGCTGTGTTTAGGAGACTGAACCGTTTGGTGGTGGATCTGTGATGGTTTAGGGCGGTATCTGTGGCCAACAGCGGACGGACCGTATTCGAGTTATTGTCATTGACGGAAATCTGTCCGACGTCGGGTCCATGCTTGCATACTTGCGCATGGTGGACATACACGCTACTGAAACATGTTCTTTCTCACATTGTGGTCAAATTTATTCACCTTCGTTGTGAGTGGTCCTTTATGAAATCGCACATTTCACCCCTAGTGCTGTTGTGAACTGCGATAACATTGTATGGGTTTTATTGAGTACACTCGTGTTTATTTATCGCCAAATTATTATACTTTCAAAATATAACATTTGCATCAACTTGTGTTTTGTGTTGTTTTTAATACTTTTAAAAAATAATTGGTATACTTTCTTTTGATCGTCATTTTATATATATTGATTTTAACCCAGCGAACAAAACTTGGGAGCTAGCGAACAAAATGGCAGAGGAAAGGGGTTAAGAAGCCGGATGCGTATTGATACCTCGACTAATAATCATATTTCAGAACTGTAATATATTAATATTAACTGTATTGTGGAAGAAATGATTGTTTATTGCAAAGACACTATAAATTTATTTATATAGAAAGAAAATAAAGTAAATCAAAGTGGGAACTATATTCTGGAAAGACCTGACCTCCGATAACCTCTTATCGTTAGCTGGCTTCACGGCGGTTAGAACAGTTCGCTAGTTTTATTTCAGTCCATTTTCAGGCGCGTTGGTAAAACGTGATAGTTGTTTTGTAAAATTTATTATTAGCATAAAACATAAATACCACACGAAAAATACTTCACTATGGCATATAAAGGTGGTCAAAAGGTCCAGAAGGTTATGGTGCAGCCTATTGTATCCTTTACTGTGAACATTTTTCTTTGTTTTATTGCAGGTTTAGTGATTGCGCCGGCCCAGAGTATCGGTAAATGTCTTGACTTGAACATTTTTACATGCTCATACACAACGAAGGTTTCGAGCATGTGTATCCCGAGTACCGTCTCTGGATGCCAGTGGCCCGACTCGGGGCAGAAAACTTACGGGGACAATTTTGATATTTAAATCTAAAATAACAAAACGGGGGACTTTAATATAATTAAATAAATAATAGTTTTTTTTGCGCTTTTCCAAAAAGGTGTCACTACTAAATACAAAACTAACTTTTTAATTTAATTTAAAACTAGTCGCATTTGATTGGGCTGCCTAAAAATAAATTAATATACCAGATTTAAGTTTACCAATTAATTGCCCCATATCGGTAAATGTAGTTTTCGTCACATCTATAGTCCGTCCCACAGGGAACGCTATTTTCATACTATTAAATTTGGAAAGACTTTTGAACGTTCCAGCATGCATGCTAATACTATCACTAAACCTAACCCTAAACTTAAACCTGAATGAACTGAATGCAGGAAGGTTCGGAAAGACTTCCGAACATGCCAGCATGTATTGGGTTAAAGTCCGAACCAAAATGTTAACAACTATGAAAAATTGCTCTCCTACCTTTATTTTTCATTAGATTTTACCCACATTTTATCCAGACAGAAATCTTGAAAAACCCCATTACAATGACACAGATTCCACATACTAGATGATAACCATGTCACCGATATCAACTTCATTGAGATCGCATAGGGCAAAAAGCATGTAAATTTTGTGCCGGCTGCCATTTTGACTTTATGGAATATTCTCCAAGAGGGGTGAAAGATACGACTTAATCTAACAACATCATAACATATGATATAAAAGCAAACGTGATGACGTCATATTAATTTTATTATTATTATTATATATTATACGAGCCAAAGTGTGATAAGCAGAGCATGGAATTGCTTCCAGACGTATGTCTCAGTACCCAGCGCCATGCTGGTGGTCGACAACGAGCAACCACGCCAAGAGAGGATCGATTTCTTATGGTGCAGGCCAGACGTCATCCCTTCGTGAATGTGACTACTCTACGAAATCAGTTGAGGAATGCTGTTGGCGTTAACATGTCCACGCAAACAGTTCGTAATCGTCTTCGGCAGAGTGGTCTTCGGTCTAGGAGAGCATGCATTTGCATTCCCTTGACCGCGTCTGGACTGGGCACAAGATCACGTCAACTTCACTGATAATGATTGGGATCCTGTACTCTTCACCGATGAGTCGAGGTACTGTCTTGACTTTACAGATCGACGTGCTTGAGTGTGGAGAAGATGTGGGGAGTGATTTCAAGATACCAACATTTCCGAACATGACCACTATGGTGGAGGCTCCATCATGGTGTGGGTGGTATCAGCAGAGGTGGAAGAACAGACCTGCACATCATGATGAAAGGTATGATGACCGGCATATGCTACAGGGATGAGATCCTGGACGTCTGTCAGACCATATGCTGGTGCAATCTGACCCTAGTTCATCCTCATGGACGACGATGCTCGATCTCATCGTGCCAGGGTGGTCGAGGACTACCTCCAGCAGGAGACCATCATCCATATGGAATGGCCAGCACACTCACCTGATCTAATGCCCGATCGAGCATGTTTGGAACATGCTATGGGTGGCGATTTCGCAACGTCCAACAACTCTTGTGGAACTGGGAAATGCCCTTACTGAAGAGTGGAACAATCTTGAGATGGCAGCCATCCAGAGACTCACTAGAAGCATGAGAAAAAGAAAAGAAAGAAAGCAATGTTTTATTTAACGACGCACTCAACACATTTTATTTACGGTTATATAGCATCAGACATATGGTTACGGACCACACAGATATTGAGAGGAAACCCGCTGTCACCACTTCATGGGTTACTCTTTTCAATTAGCAGCAAGGGATCTTTCATATGCGCCATCCCATAGACAGGATAGCACATACCCTGCACATCGTGATGAGAGGCACGATGCCTGGCGTATGCTACAGGGATGAGATCCTGGACGTCTATGTCAGACCGTACGCTGGTTCAATCGGACCCCAGTTCATCCTCATGGACAACAACGCTCGACCTCAACGTACCAGGGTGGTCGAGGACTACCTCCAGCAGGAGACCATTATCCATATGGAATGGCCAGCACACTCACCTGATCTAATGCCCGATCGAGCATGTTTGGAACATGCTATGGGTGGTGATTTCGCAACGTCCAACAACTCTCGTGGAACTGGGAAATGCCCTTACTGAAGAGTGGAACAATCTTGAGATGGCAGCCATCCAGACTCACTAGAAGCATGAGAGAAAGAAATGTTTTATTTAACGACACACTCAACACATTTTATTTACGTTTATATGGCATCAGACATGGTTAAGGACCACACAGATATTGAGAGGAAACCCGCTGTCGCCACTTCATGGGTTACTCTTTTCGATTAGCAGCAAGGGATCTTTTATATGCATCATCCCATAGACAGGATAGCACATACCACAGCCTTTGATGTACCAGTCGTGGTGCACTGGCTGGAATGAGAAATAGCCCAATGGACCCACTGACGGGGATCAATCCCACACGGATCGCACATCGAGCAAGTGCTTTACCACTGGGGTATGCCTCGCCTCTGGAAGCATGAGACCCCGTTGCCAGGCTGTGATTGCATCACGTGGCTCACACACAAGCTACTGACAGTTGTTGCTGCTGGTAATTGAACTGTTTGGGACATTTTCATGACTTGGAGTAACATTCTGAAACCTCCATTTTTGGGGGTCTGCTTCTTTGATGACAGAACGCGTGTTACCTATTGTTCAAATTTGGTATGCAGCAATGAAATTCAGGAAATAAACATGTCCTCGAATACATGCCATTTTTAGTTTTTGTGTGATATCCATGCCGAAAAATATAATACCACCCTAAATAGTGATCCCTAGCAAATTTTGAGTAGTATACTAGTAGTTTACCACAAAATGAAAATAATTAACCATTTCAATGGCTAAGAAATACCATTTTAGATTTACTGGTCTAAATGTAATCGAGTGGACGATTTGTCTGAGGTGGGTGGACGAACCATCCAGAGGACGAACCATCCAGAGGACGAACCGTCTGGAAAGCTTTCACCCCTCTTGAAGAGTATTCCATAAAAAAACCTAAATGGCAGACGGCAGAAAATTGCATGTATTTTGCCATGTGCTATCTCAGCGAAGTCGATACTGGCGACATCGTTATAGTCTCATATGTTGAATCTGTGTCACTGTAATGGTTTTTTCACAACTTGTGTCTGGACAAAATTTGGGGGAAATGTAAAAGTAATTAAAGGTAGGAGAATAATTTATTGTAGTTCTTAACAATTTGGTTCGGACTTTAGTTCATCAAGATAAACATCTCCGGCACGATATTTATTATTGTGATGTTCAGTGCTGTGCCGTAAGGTTTATCCATTGGATCGAATTTTCCATTTGCAATCACAATTTAATAAAATCAGGCATATGTGCTTTATTTAAGAGCCTCAACACATACAACAACATATTTTAATAAATATTAGATTAAAATATTAATTACAATTCCTTTGGTAACCTTCCCTGGGCCCCGTTCCACGAAAGAATTGTAGCTACGGTTAATGGTAGTGACTTATGGTGAATTTTACAACTGGCACCGTAAACTTTACAGCCGTTCCACAAAGCAACCTTACGGTAGTCGTAAGTGCCCCTTTAATGATTAAAATATTCTTTACGAAGATGTACGAATTAGTTTAATAATGAATTTGTAACAGACTTTTCGGAACATCTTTGATGTATTCAGTGGTATCGGACATCCATGAAGTAACTTTGTAAGTTTATTTGCTAAGCGATAATTGCTGAATGCATAAGACATGAGTTATCTCCCGAGTTTCGTGCGAAAGTCATGTGGCCTAGAATGTTTTTTCATTGAACGCAGAGTTTTATCAAAAGTTATTTGCTATATATTAGACCCATTTTTATACAAAAAGTTAGCATCCTTCTGAGAAAATGACAAAATCATCATTTGACAGCTACGTTATGGCTTACAACTGCCTCGTACCTATTGTAAAGTTTCACAGTAATTTATGACGATAGTAAGCTACGCCGTGTCGTGGGATGGGCTGGCGATCGTAGACAAAAATATGTTTGCGATGGTAGGTATTTACGGGGATAGTGCTAAGATTGCTTCGTGGAACTGTCCCAGGATTAGATGTTTGAAGATGACACATTTTCACATTTACAAGTTATTTTCATCCTGGCACATCGAAAATGCAGAATAAAAATATGGCGGAACGACAGTTATTCATATCAAACATTTTACATACAGAAAATAAAAAGAAATATATCGGAACTGAATGGAACTGATTATTCATTTTGTTATTTTTGTTAACATATACGTGCTTTGTGTGGGTTGCATTATATGCATTCTTAATATTTATGCCATAAAAGTTTTTTTTTGGAGGGGTATTATTCTTTTTTATTATTATTAAAAAAATAATTATTGTCAGGGGAAAGACGACAATCCCCCCCCCCCCCCCCCCCCTCTAAGAAAAGAAACCCACACACACACGGTTCAACATGCCTCTAAAGAACCAATACAATAATTGTTTAAAAGTAAGAAATAATTGGGATTGGGGGCAAACTGACAAATAGTGGGGAGCAAGCAAACCGTTGGGGGCGAACTGGTACATTGGGTGAACAGGTCAAACTGGGGGTGAAACGTCATGGATTCTATTGTCCGTACAGGTCATTACTTATTTTGAGGCTTTCATTTATTTACTTTTTAAAAAATTATTATTTCCTTTAGAATATTTTTAAAATATTATTACAGGCCATTGGTTACATGTGTTTCAAAGCTTTTTCTCTCTCAAAATAAAAAATAAAAAAATCTTTGTTTAATTAATTTATTATTGCAGGTCATTAGTTATTTTAAGGGATTTATTGATTATTAATTTTTACTGGGGTTTTTTTTAGTTATAATTACTGGTTATTAGAACTTATTTTATGGTTTTTATTCAATTAAAAAAAAAAAAAAAAAAAATTATATCTATATATCTATACATGTACACGTACACACACACACACACACACACACACATATACATATACATATATATACACACACACACACACATATATATATATATATATATACATTTACATATATACACATATACATACATATACATATACATAATATGTATACACATACACATACATATACATACACATACATATATACACATACATATACACACATACACATACATATATACATATACACATATACACATATACATATACATATACATATACATATACATATACATATACATATACATATACATATACATATACATATACATATATACATATGTATATATAAATATTTTTTAATTAACCTGCACAACCCCCAACCCCACAACCTAAAAAATCTTTGATTATAATAGTTAAACGTAACTCGGGAAGTTTTCTTTATAGAGTAAGTGTGTATATTTATGGTACATCTCATATTTCGCCACGAAATAATTAATTCCATGATTGTATCAATTCCGCCTGAAATTTTGACAGAAAATGCACGCTTGTTTCTGCCATTTCAAGTTGTAAACATCGCAGGTCCAATAAATGTCAAAATGTTAAAAAAACGGACCGTAGATGTTTACCTTGGTGAACTAGACATTACATTAAACACTATAAACAACGTAATAACAACGCTTGAATGATTAAAGCACACTGTGCGATACGCGTCACTTTGAGAAACGATAGCCCGGTAACGGGTGTATCTGAAGAATCATACGGTGGCTCGATGTCAGAGGCCAGTGATTTTTACATTCGGGTCACAAAAAAATGCGTTTACCTGTTCCCGACGGCAAGTAATAAAAAAAAAAAGACAGAAAAAAATAAAATAATAATAATTAAAAAAACAACAACCCATCAACAACAACAAAAAAACCCTACACAACAACAACAACCAAAAAAAAAAAACCCAAACAAAACACCCCGAAAAGAAAAAATTCCAAAAGAATTGCTACTTTCGATTTGTCGCCATATTTGTTTTCCCTCGGTTGGTTGGGTTAATATAAATTTAACCATGACAACAATGTGAAACAGCGGATTAATTAATGTCAACTGTAATCGAAAATCAAGTCTATCTTTAAAGTTTACCACTATTCGCCAAAACAGCGGCGAGAACTGACACATATTGCCCACATATCGCTCGTCAACTGATTGCAGCGCGGTTTCCGAGCGACGTTCTTGGTCATTATGAACTGCTTTGGGAGAAATTCAAACACAAATATGAATATAGATGTGAAAACGTGGTATATAACCCAATACTTTACAAGTCAATGGACGATTACAAAAGAAATGATGTTAAAAAAACAAATTTGGGAGTGAAACTGTTCAAAGATTTTATATTATAGGGCTTATTTATTTATTAATTTTATATATTAGGCTTTTAAATGTTTCGGTTAATATATATATATATATATATATATATATATATATATGTGATCCATCTATGTAATAAATAAATAATATATCGGAAAAACATATATAGATCAGTCGTAGTTTTATTTTTGTGTGGGGAAATGTTTTTGTGGTAAAATTACGTTTTTTTGAAGTTTTTCTTATAAAAAGGTATATAGGCCTACTGCTAGAAACAAAATAATCAAAAAGTGGCAATTATGACCAGTGCAAATGTTGATTTTCTAAATACCATTTATTTCTCAACGGGTGCCATGGCAACGGAATTTGCAAAAATGCGTTTCGTGGTGACAAAACGTTAAAAATTAATAATCTCACGATTCATATGAAATATTCGGGTGCTTTCAATGGCAAATCCATTCTGAGATACCCAGGCAGGTTTTTTTTAGTTACCTTTGTGAACAATATATTTAGGCAGAATAGTCAGTTTGTGCGGTAAAAATATCAGTTTCGAAATGTCGTTTTTAGGAAAATGACAGGAAGAGTGATTATGAGATTTTCTTGTTACAAGATACCTAGGTTTGCCCAAAAGCTGTGACATTTGAGGATATCGCTAGTCATTCAAATGCAAAGCGATTTTCATTCATTAATATTCCTGAAAATAACGTTTGTTTTGTTTAACGACACAAGTAGAGCACATGTATTAATTAATCATCGGATATTGGATGTCAAACATTTGGTAATGATATTCCTAAGGTCCCATTAATATAGTGAGCCCTGCTTTCAAAATGGTAGCAACATGAATTTTGGGGTATCAGCCCATGGCCTACAGGCTGAAAGCAAATAATTACTTTAATATGGAGGGGGGAGGGGGAGGGTTGGAGTTGATTGAAGGCCCTCAGATCCCTCTTTATAGCTTCGTTTGCACTTCTTCTCTTCCGCTAGAAAAAAATCCATGTACACACGCCAAACTTTCACAGTTCAATATGATCAAGTGACTATATTTTGCTTGTGTGGGGGCGGTTGTTACAGAAACGTTACATAAATTTAGAGGGGGACCCGGGAGTGGTCTCAGCTTTACTAGTAGCCTATTAAAAAAATGTATTTTGAGTTTTATTGCCCCTTGCAATTTTGAGCATTTGAAATGTGACTAAATACAGCAAAATAACCCTTTAGTCATATTTATTTTACAAAATTTACGTAAGCAGCCTCAAAATTGCAATCGGTGAAAAATTATTAAGTTCAAGCCCTGTTGTTAGTTTGAGTACTGTCCATAGTTATGTTTCTCTTTCAGTTAATCTACCTCAGCAGCTAATAATTTGTAATTGTTATTTTATTTATTTATTTATTTATTTATTTATTCATTTATTTATTATTATTATTATTTATTTATTTATTTATTTATTTATTTATTTATTATTATTAATTTTTTGTTAGTACTGTAGGGACAATATGACGCTATTTATATATATCTATGGAAAGGGTCCGCTAAATTCATATACTTCCCCACCCCCTCCCCTGTTCAGAAAATGCACTGTTCGTACAGTACTTAGTATGTATTCCTCCAGTTCCAGATGGTTCGGTAATATGGAACAATCAAATACATGTACTTACTTACCGCCTATATACATTTTTGCTGTGAATATAGCCAGGCCTCGTCAGTGGAGGCTATATACACGGCCTTCGTGTATATATAGTCATATCGTATATAAACACCGTCTAGTTCAGAGTATTCTTTAAAAATGTAACAATTCCTATCCCAAGTCAGCTGTTATGGCATATTTGGCATAACATGAATTTGACATGGTGGAAAATGAAGGTGTTTGTGATCCAGATGTTTAGAGTTTTTCGCGTATGACTAACGATAAATTTACCTATAGATACAAAGCCTCAAAGGCCTAACTAGTCGGGATTGTGGACGTTTAACATGCTTCTGTTACTAAAATAAATTAATGCATAAGCGTATTATCATTCAGTACATGTTTTTATTATTTTTTAATAACTTGGGGAATGCCCGTCACATGATTCAAAATAATACGTCACACCTCAGCTCTCCAAATGGCCGTTATTTTTCTCAGAATTATGGACCGTACCCATAATTCAATTATTATTTTTATAAAATATCAATAATAAGTGTGATATGGTAGTTATGTAGATGGTTCAGTAAAGTACTTTTAGGTACAAATTAAATGTATATATTGTCATATACTACCTTTGTTGAATCAATAATTAGGTCAACCATCTGTGAGAGCGCGTTTAAAAAGTCCCAATATAGGGGCCTATATACATATTTAATTAGTTATGTCTGTTCAGTGTTTCTGCCAGAAATTATTTGAAATGTTTGGGTATGGCGCTATGGAATTGAATGCAACCACAGTCAACGGGATATGGGGGGTGTGTTTCAGAAAGACAATGAGTTAAGTTTAGAGTTGGGATTAAGAAAATCATACAGTAATGATAAGAGTAATTAATTATGTCAAAAATTTAACGGTAAAAAAATAATCTGCAAAACAATTTGGGTATGGCACCAGGTACCCGTTTCACACTCTGGCAGAAACCCTGCTGTTCTAATAAATTAATTTAACAGTGGTGTACTGCATCATTCAGCGGCCTGAAAAAAAAGTCAGATATTATACAACCGCTAATTTTCCTAATCCCATCAGACATGGAACACTGGCAACCCCCCCCCCCCCCCCCCCCCCCCCCCCCAAAAAAAAAAACCACCTGGATAAATCCGTGAATAAATATATAACCGGTTTCTAGTCAAATCGAAGTTGCAAAATTGATGCGGCGACGTAGTTTGGGTTTTGGGTTTTGTCTTCTTTTTTTAAAGCATGGATTGGACAGAAAAGGTGGGTATATACTTTTTCGTTTTGTTTTTTTTTAAATGTCGTCTGCCTCTGCTTTGGTTCCTTCTGTTGTGCTGTCGACATGTGCTTTGCGTGAATGTCTATTATAAACTGCCCGAGCGTTTATAGTTTAATGGCCATTCCTCGTGGCCTAATGTTGAGTGTGATGTATATGAATATCTTACAAATATTCCTGAGGAGTACCTGTAGTAGGGAAACCATGACAAATCGCAAGTCACTCGAAGCGTACAAACAGTTGTGTATGTGCGGGTGTGTGTGTGTGAAAAAAAAATATATAAAAGGTAAACTATATATAACTTGTGCATCTCCACACACCCACCCACCCCCACCCACCCACACACCCCACCCCACCCCACACTCACTAGAGGAAGGGAACCCCAAGAGATGTGCCCCCTACACAAACACACTCCAGATACCGTTCCTACGGGCATGTACTGCTAAATTACGAAATCCACAATTCTGACGTTATCATCTTCACAAGTAATGCCATTACAAAAGTTAAAGGATGCCCCACATCGTCCCTGGGTTACAGTGGACGAGAAAACTAGATATAGTATTGCCTTTTTTGTAAACTGTCCGTTTTTATGAGAATCTTCGTTTTAATTTGTTCCAACATGCTCAGTTATGTTGTAAATTTTGTTTATGTTTTACCTAATTTCGAGAAGTTATATATTTTAATGTCAGCCTAACCTTGCATTTGTAACGACCAAAACCTGTTTTTTTTAAATACTATACAACATCGTAGAGACACAACAGTATTATTATTTTAATGGTACATACTTCTATTATTTAACTTTCATAATCCCATAAGGAATGGCTTATGTACTTTTATGTTTGTTTTATTTAGTAAATATGTTAGGTGAGACGTTAATAAATTACTTGTTAATAAAGTATCTGTCTATATTGTGACAGCACACTGCACCTGTATGGCTGGGTTAAGTTAGTACCAACGACTTTAAGTTGTATATTTACTACATTGCAATAAGCATGAAATTTAAGCACCATATTTTAACCGATTCTGTATTAATATGCTGACAATTATAGACCTATGGCTTTTATATTCTGAAAATTATCAATGTTTTGCAAATGCTTAGGTAGACTAAATAAAAATATTGGGATACTTTCCAAGCGTACGTTTGTATTTAGCTATCAATAAACTGATCAGTATTTTACATAATCACCTAAACGCATTAAAAAAAGAAAAAAGAAAAAATGCGCTAATTCAATACCACAATTTTTTTTTTTAAATTTACAAAATATATAATCACATTTTATTTACAAAAATGTTCAAAATATATAAGTAAAAAGTGTGACATGTTAATGCAACAGATTTTTTTTTTACATGTATAGCCCTTCCTACAGGGAATGTGTTTTTTTGTTTTTTTTAAATACTATGAAATTTACTAAAAATCATTTATTTCACACAATTGCACACAGAAATAGGTTTTGTTGTGTTATTTCCAAAACACTTTTACTTTTCTTCTTAAACCAAACTGAATTTATTTACAAAATAGGAGGATGTGACGACGGACTAAGGCCTATGTTAAGTCAAATGTGCTACCGATAAGTAATCACCGATTCCTTACAAATCTGTTTTCATATTCACACCAACATGTTAAATGTCTGTCTGTTTTATTTACACTCCTACATCTTCACAGATATGAACTGTTGAGTACAGAGGTAGCAATGCCCAGGCTAAATGAAAATGACCGCCTTCGCGCAAATGGTATGATCCAGGCTGGTATGCTAAATCGCGCTGTTGCTACGCAATTTGGTGTCCACATAAACACTATTCAGGTTTTGTAGAGACGTTTTCAACAATGTGGTAATGTCAGAGACCGACCACGTGCAGGTCGTCCACGCGTGACGTCACGACAGCAGGACAATCATATCCGACTCGTGCACCTCAGGAATCTCTTCCAAACGGCAAGTCTGACAGCGCAGACCATTCCTGGATTGCGTGCCATCAGCCCCAGAATTGTACGAAATCGATTACGTGAACGGCGTGTCCGGATGTCCGTCCAGTTTTGCTAAGACGCCGTCGTGTAGCACGTCTGGCTTGGTGTAGAAGACACTTGCGCTTTAATCGCCGAGACTGGGCGGGTATCCTCTTTACGGACGAGTCCAGGTTTCACTTGGACAGCAGCGACGGCCGTTCAAGAGTCTATCGTCGTGTTGGAGAAAGTTTTAGTGACGCCTGTGTTGTGGAGCGACGTGCATTTGGCGGAGGCAGTGTCATGGTTTGGGGTGGCATCACGTCAACTGGACGAACACCTATTGTGGTCATCGATGGCAATTTAAACGCCGTACGCTACCGTGACGACATTATCCAGGCTCACGTCATCCCATTTGTGCAAGGACAGCAACGTCACATCACACTTCAGCAAGACAACGCTAGACCTCACATCGCCCGGGTGGTAGGGGATTTTCTAGCGCAGCTGAATACCAATGTGTTGCAGTGGCCTGCAGTCTTGCACCAATCGAGCACGTCTTTGATGAGGTACTATGTCGTGTACGTGCGCTGCCTAACGAGCCGGTGACGTTGGCAGCGCTGGGTCAGATGTTAGACCTGATCTGGAACGGCATTCCCCAGGCATTCTTCAACAATTTGGTAGGCTCTATGAGGCGACGGTACCAGGCCTGCTTCGACGCTAACGGTGGCCATACGCGCTATTAACTTTGTGAACTGGTTTTTGACCCCCGTGTCTTTCATCCCCAATACCTTTGCAAGCATTGGCCCACATACTGTTTTTTAACCTCGTCTACGGGAAATATTAAAACTTTTGACTTGCTGTCTATCATCATAATATGATGTGTATTGCCAAAGGCTGCTCAGGTTTTCGGCATTTTCGATATTTTCGATTTGCACGGACAGAAGTCCCGTAAGTAATGATATTCTCTAGTGCTCCCATTAACTCTCATACAAATAACGGTTTGTTTTCACCCAGTCCCGTAGTCGTCATGGTAGCCACCATGTGCATTATTATAATGTTGAACGATAGAATAAAAACTTATTCAAGTTGTCTTTACAATAAAGCTTACACTTTGTGGTACATTCATGAAACCGTGTTTGTGTGTTTCGGTGCGAGTGAACAAGTTTATGCAGGGACATGGGTTGGTTAAGACTTGTGCGATAATTTCAAGGGGAGTAAAGTCGTGCTGTATACACTCCTTGCTCACGATATCGCGGGTTCCACGATATGGCGGCATTTACATGTTTATTATTAGAAATGTGATGACAGACAACACATTGTTTTGCCCGTTAACAAATTTGAAGAAATGTCAAAATTGTGGGCATGTATTCATAGTTTTACTGTTTGAAGTTTGATTTTACTGACACCTCTCATGCTTATGAATAGCCCCAGTACTTACAATACACGCATACAGTTCTGCTCTGACATCCATCGGACTTTCGTCTTGTTGTTGACAATCAAAATGAGGCTATATGCGGTCACAGTTGTTTCACTCGATACATATTGATTATATAACTGTTGAATATTACTAATATGGCTTGGTAGTATTTTTAAATGGCCACACTCTTGCAGAAGAATAATACTTATTATTACTGACTTTTCCATTGGAAAATGTAAATGTTTTACTGCAATTGAAAAACGAAAAGTTTTAAGTTGACTTTTCATCGTTATTGTGTTGAAGTTTGTTTACTAGACGTATAGCAAAAATTGCAACCTAAGTATATTTACCTTCATATGTTTAAGTACATTTCTTTATTTCTTCCAAATAGTTAAATACCGCGATATTGTGGTACCCCAGTATACTACAAATAGCGTTATAGAACAAAACTTTAGAAGAATAGGCCTATACTTCATATAACTGGAATTAAAAATGTAATTACAGATAAATTACAAATAGAGAAATAGATACTCTATAAAAACTGTTCACATAAAGAGTTGATGAAAACCGGGCACCTTGGCAAAAATGTCTAGAAAATTAAACTTCGCCTTAATAGTTAAAAATAACTCCAATATAAGACACATACTTGTTTTTTTTGTTTTTTGTAACCTAAAAACCAATAACGTTTGTTTTCTATATTTGGAAATATGGATTTTTCTTTTCTTCTTTTCTCTCTATCTGTTTAAATTCTCTTTTATTATATATTTATTCTGTCATTAATTTTTTGCTCCAAATTTGACTTTCAATTAACTAGTAATTTTATTGAATGCACTTTATATTTATGTATCTATTGTAAGATAATGATTTCAGGGCCCCAACCTGACATTATCAATATATAAATACCTGGGGCAATAAATATATTTAAAATTTTTAAAAAATAGCATTGCCCCACCCCTTCGTTACATATCAGATATGTAGAACTTTATTCATACATTATTACAATCTTAATTTTGAGTTTAAGTTAATTAGGAATAAATTTATATTATGAAATAAATATTAACTTAATAATTTTTTATTATAGGGTTATTATTGCTACAGGGTTCTATTTCTAAAATTTGACTTGACAACCATGTCTTGGACATTGGGAATTTTAGCGTCGTTTTACCAAAGATTGGAAATTTTCAGTTTCACTTCAAAAACATCTTATTGAGCTAAGTTAGAATTTTAAAAGTAATGCTATATATGTACTTGTGTTTATTCAAATAAATGTATCTACTGTGCATTACAAAACTTTATTGTGGAGGGAAAGTTTGTCAAGTGAATGAGATTTACTTTAAATTCACATTGGGAATTTTTTTACTCCAAAATTGTGAATAAAAAACGACATGGCCTCTCAAGAATGGTGGGTAATGGTGCCCATTATCGGAGTCTAGAAATATAGGTGATAAAACGCTGTACGAATGAACATTTTATATTTTGAATATTTTAATGTATCACATATTTAATTATTTATTAATATCATAAAGTTAACAGTGGTTTAATTTTATTTGTTGTGTTTTTATTTCATTAGTGTTTAAAAATTGGGCAAGTGAAGTTTGATCTATGGCCAGTGAATTTTCAAATCCAAATTTTTTTTAATTCTGGAAGGCCTGAGAGTGTCAACATTACACAACAACATGTATTTAATCTCTTCACAACAGAAACTGGCATGAGTATTAACATTTGTTGGTTGATTTTGATAATAAATTGAACAAGGTAAAACATTATTTCATCAAATCAATGCGCATGTGCAGAAACCATTTCCCATTAATAGGCAGGTTCGCATGTACTCGAGGATACAGTCTGACTAAATAAGTCGAGATCTTGACGTCTGTTGTATGATTTCGTTTTTGAAATTGGATTAGGTCCAAAATATACGGTGACTTGGGACTTCTCACTACTGCCCATAACTCAGCAAAGAAAACGCTCTTTTCACTGGCAAGATTACGGTGTGCATTGATCAAAGTTAAACCCATCTTTAATTTTCATATTATTTTAGTTTATTCAGGGCTTGAAATAAGCAGAGGTGCAGAAATGGAAAATATTTAAGTAGCCGGCCAGACCAGAACCAACTAAACTTTATTAGCCCTCCAGAATTTCTACTAGTCCGCCAGTCTATAGAACAATATATTATTAAAGGGACATTCCTGAGTTTGCTGCAATGTTTAAGATGTTGTCGACTAATGGAGACATTTTAACGATTGTAATTACATATCAAATATATGTTTCTGCATAATATATTAGTGGCTGTATATTAAATGTGTTTCTGATCGTTCTAATATTTGTACTATGTTAAATTTTATTTTATTTTCTAAAATATATTTTTTCGTACGTACGAAATTATTTGAAGACAAAATCCAGTTTGGGCTTCTTACAAATATTTATTAAGACGACCAGAAACCCATTAAATATACATACACTGATATTCTAAACAAGAAAATATATTTAATATGTAAGTTTAATCGAAGAAATATTTTATTAGTCGGAAAAATCTTACAATGTAGCAAAGTCAGGAATGTCCCTTTAACAATATAATATACAGTGTCTTCACTTCAAATTTTATATATTAGAGAGATATATTGACAACATCACATGGCAAACCAAATTCTAATGTTTACTCTCATTTGGCGAGCGGGCGAGTACTTTGCTGCATAAGACATGAACAAGCGTTTGTTAATGTTACAGTGTTCAAACATGCCGAGGATGGGGGTCTATGTTTGTTGGGTAAAAATATATAATACTAATAATTTAGGCCTAAATAAATAAAAAAGAAAAGACGATTAGTCCTAATTCTATTTAGTTGCTGCTGTGTATCATGGTGTAGGGGTGGCAACTTGAACATTTACATTGGTTTCTCTCAGAATGGCATATGCAGCACATTTGTGGTATCTCTTGGGAATTTTAAAACAAGTTCTATAGACTGGCAGAGATCTGTGTTTTCAAAGATATTTTGTGCAATATTAGTTTGTTTACCATTGCTGTATATATACATGTTAGCCCAAGTACTTGACTGTAAGAGAACATTACAGACATTTGGACAGTTATACGCTCTTTTTACCGTTAGAGAATAATGTATATCAAAACTGCGGTCTATGCATACCAAACTAGTCAAAGATTCCCACACTAATACAACAAATGATGGTTTAAATATAAAATGGATTCTTCAGGTGGTGTGGCATATATATTTATGTTACTACCTAAAATGTAATTATGTATATTAACGTACACAAACATTATTTCGTCATATATTGTATTAAGTGCCGAAATGTCTGGGACTGATCATGCACTGGGGCTGAAACATTCTCTTACAATTTAAAATGCAAATAAAGCATATTATTTGCTAGTTACTCAACATCTTGAAAACATGCCATTTATGTGGAACTGGTACATCTTTTGTTATACTTTTATGCGTAAGTTACAATGTAAATCATCCAAATATATTTGGTTTTTTATCCTTAACATTTGTTTCAGAACTTGATTTTTAGATACTTGCAAAATGTAAGTAAAGTTTATATGCATGATATTTACATATTGATGATTTATCTTTTAATAAATGTACATAAAAAAAATCAAATATACATGAATTTACAGGAATCATGTATGCTTGGTTAAATGTTATTTTATCTTTATGAATATTTGTCATAAAATAAAAAATTTGTTAATTTATTTCTTATATTTATGTGTTAACTATTTCATTAATATAAAATTTTATATTAAATTTAATTATGAATTTAAGTTTTATGGATATTATTAATATACATGTGTACATATAATTACTTGTTATACAATCTATATAATTGAACCTTTGTAATTGTATATTGGATGTATTATTTTTTGCTAACAGGTTTATTTCTTGAACACCTCTAGTTACAATACAGGTACAAAATGTCATGTATACATGGGTGCACAGGGAACTTATTTTTAACATGGTGTATTTTTCCTATGTACTTTCAGAGATCCAGGATCTCTGTATGGCTTTATGAACAAGTTAATCTCAGGATAGAAGGATGCATTGTTGTGAGTTTGTTCAAGGATTATTATTTTTAATACTGTCATTTTGTTGATTTGATCTGCATCTTAGAGTTTTAAAACATCAACGACATCACAAGTCGGGGTGGGGGGGTATAATCTTCAGTGGATAGGGCCCAATCACTAGTGGTGGGGCACAAGCCAGATTTTTTTACTTTATTTATATAGCAGGCACTTGACAAATTTGCTAATTGTGAATTTTAAAGAAATTTTAAAGAAATTTTTATTTTTATTTGGTGAATAAATTTAATGTAATAATTGTTATTTTATTTCTGTAAATAACTGAGTTTTTAAAGTTTAAATAGATGATTATGTTGTGTATCTACACCAGCCATTTTAGTTTTATCAGTTACTGCCATGTTTGAGTGTATATCATGAGCATCTGTATATGCATATATTCTACATATATCGTAATTACATATTTCAGGGTTTTGACGAATACATGAATCTTGTTTTGGATGACGCAGAGGAAGTTCACATGAAAACAGGCAACAGGAAAACACTGAGTGAGTAAAACTTGCAGTCTTAAATAGTACATCATTTTACAGTAATACTGTACTGTATTTTGTACACATGTACTGCATCAGGTCTTGCCAACTATTATACAATAGAATAAGGAATCGTATTGGTTGCATTTAATAACATTGTGTGTTGCTTTTCACAAGAGATAGCCTGTGTGGCGGCAAGGGTTTTCTCTCATTTCTCTCTTACTCCCATTCCCCCCTCTCTCTCTCTCTCTCTCTCTCTCTCTCTCTCTCTCTCTCTCTCTCTCTCTCTCTCTCTCTCTCTCTCTCTCTCTCTCTCTCTCTCTCTCTCACTCACACACCATCCCTCCCCTCCCCACTCCCCACCAGTTCCACGACTGGTATATTAAAGATTGTTGTATGTGCTGTCCTGCCTTGAAGAAGTGACAAAATAATGCATGTTAGACAATCAAATGGTAATATTTTTCTTTCCTTCAATATCAAACTGGTTTCAAAAAAATTCAGATAATGCTAAAAGTTAACAACTGCTCTCTCTCTCTCTTTTTTCCCCCCTTTAATAACAAACTTGGATGTGTGTGGGTTTTTCTTTTTCAGATCGGATAATGCTAAAAGGAGACAACATCACTTTGATCCAGCAGGTACAAACCCCGGAGGAGCAGACAACCGGTACTACTACAACGTGATTACTGACTTAATTCTAGACAGGAAAACAAACTGAAAACAATCATCACTGTCACTGACACGAGTACAGCTCACTGTACGGACAACTTATTTTGTATCTGTTTCGTAGGACCTGGTGCTTAATAACATCCATTAAAATGTTAACCGTTTAATAAATCGTGTATTTGGTTGATCTACACGGCATTGAAGTAATTTTGTTTTAACCTGTGGAAATGATGAACATGTTTATTTGGGAATTGATATTCTACAGGATAAAAGCTTGAGTTTTATTTTGTCTTTAGGGTTTTTTTTAAATTCATCATCAAATGCATTACTCATCTTTCATGCTACAAATTTGTGTCATTTGTGTGTACTTGTTGAATAAAAACAAGACAAAATACATTTGTTAAAGCTTTTGTCTTGAGCCTAGTTTTGTTCTCGTTGCAAGTAGCTAGTTAATTATTCTTCAATGTGTATTGTTAAAGGGCCGTTATCAAAGTTTTATACTTCCAAAAAATATTTATTAAGTTTTTGTGTGAAATGTAAAGATTATACTATGAATTACATGCCCATAAAAATTACATTAGAATAATTTCATTTACATTAAAAAATATATATATATTATTGCAATTTACAATCAGGTTTACTAACAGATTAAAGGCATACTGTCACAGACCACTGACCTGTTTCATGGCCTAACAAAGTATTACTTAAAAATATATATATTTGATTTGTCCCTAAACGTACTTTATTCAACCATCTACGTAACTACCATACTCCACTTATTAATGATATTTTGTAAAAATAATTGAATTATGGCAATGGTCCATAATTCAAAAACTAATGTTGCTGAGAGGGTTGACATGTATTTTACTCCATCTTGATGTAGTTAAAGTGATGCAATAGTTAGATTTGGTCTGTAAAAATTAATGTAAGTTTTATTTATTATTCATTAAAACAGAAATAAGGTCCTTAAATCTGTGACAGTATGCCTTTAACAAGTGCAAGGGGTCAGTTGCGCACACACCCGCCCCCCCGAAAAAATCCGGAAAGCAGTATAGAAACTTAAAGAAAAATTCTCTTCTTAACTGTTTAAGGAGTTTTAGACTATTAACTACTCAGTTGTGGCCCCCCCCCCCCCCCCCCCCCCAAACAAAAAATCCTAGCTACGGCCCTGCTATATATATTTTTAATAAGGATTCTTGAGAAAACCAGTCAATGTACCCATTGGAAAAATGTCATGGAATGTACAATCCTGTTTTGGGATGCTGCATATAAAATAGGGGTCAGTTGCACACACACCCGCCCCCCGAAAAAATCCGGAAAGCAGTATAGAAACTTAAAGAAAATTCTCTTCTTAACTGTTTAAGGAGTTTTAGACTATTAACTACTCAGTTGGCCCCCTCCCCCCCCAAACAAAAAATCCTAGCTACGGCCCTGCTATATATATTTTTAATAAGGATTCTTGAGAAAACCAGTCAATGTACCCATTGGAAAAATGTCATGGAATGTACAATCCTGTTTTGGGATGCTGCATATAAAATATCCTTTGCTGCTAATTGGAAAAAGTAGCCCATTGCCTGGCGGCAGTGTTTCCTCTCAATATCTGTGTGGTCATTAACCATATGTCCGATGTCATATAACTAATTAAAATGTGTTGAGTGCATTGTTAAATAAAAAATTCCTTCCTTCACGAGGGAACCTCCATGGTAAAATTACAATTTTGATAGTTTGACTTATTTATGTGAAGATTATATGTATGAAAAATCTGTGTAAAAATAGGGGAAATGTGACACTAGCAACTTTGAGAATGCACCTTGGATAAACTGTTACACACGTCAGTCTTCATTTTCCATTACCTTTTTTTCTCCTTTGTCTTTATGTAGTATCAAACATTTCACATATTGAAGAAACTCATTTCAACATTTGGTAAATAAATATGTTTTATATGTAATTGTGTATATTGTTTTAACATTTATATACACCTTGATCCAGTGGTAGATATTGTGTATTTCAGAGAAAGTGCCCACACAATTAGGTTAGGTAGTCTTTCTTTTCTTTTTGTCCTATATATTTAGCTTTTTTTTCCCCTTTACTTTTCTAGGTTTTTTTTTTTTTAATCTAATACCCCTACGAGTCCAGATGACATGTTTTGTATGCACTCCTTTATTTTTTTTCACATACCATATTGATTTTAAAAAATACACTGAAAGAAAATTTTAGTACAAAGTTTTTTCTAGGTAGTGTTGGCTTCTTGGAAACATGCAATTTGTTTTAGGGCCTTTGGTGTGTTTTTTTGTTGTTGGTATCAGTAAATGTCGGGTCATCTGATGACCAATGATTTGTTTGCACATATAGTCGGTATGCAGTTACATATCTTTAGCTGTCATCAGCATACTAATAAAAAGCTTGATTCTCTTGCAATACATTTCCAAGTATTAACATATGTTAACGAGCATTCTGAAAGTACTGCTAAAGCAATCCATGTGCACTACATGATAAAGCTATATATAAAAATTTAATCACAATATCTCCAGGCTTTGCACACAAAAGGGGGCTGGACTTGGGCCCAGTGCTAAAGTGTTTGCTTTATGCACAGTTGGTCTGGGATCGATCCCCGTCGGTGAACCAATTGGGCTATTTCTCACTCCATCCAGTGCACCACGACATATACCAAAGGCCATGGTATGTGTTATCCTGTCTGGTATGGTGCATATAAAAGATCCCTTGCTACTAATGGAAAAAATGTAGAGGGTTTCCTTTCTAAGACTCAAAATTACCAAATGTTTGACATCCAATAGCCGATTAATAAATCAATGTGCTCTAGTGGTGTCGATAAACAGAACAACATTTTTGCACACTTAAAAAACAGTCCAGAAAATAAATGTTCATATCTCCTAAGTTCAAGGGCCATAACTGAAAAATGGGTAAATCACCACGAAAGTCAAAACTCTTTGGGCCGATTTCATATTTCTAGGTTATCAGTGAGTTTTGGAAACATATGGTTTAAACCTAGGTTAAACCCTGGGTCATGTTTACTGTGCATTTCATATATCTGGTTTAAGACTGGGTTACAATTGTATTGCATGTTTAAACCTGCCCTTGAGGTGGTTTTTCGCTGGGTTTGCTCAATGTAACTTTTCTTCATGGATAATTTCGGCAGCAAAATTGTGCTTTACGTCAGTATTGCAGAGCCATGAAATGTTAACGTATTTTAGATCTCATTTGAAGCCACTACAGAAGCGAATACAGGGTGGGGGTAGGGGGGTTCAAACCCCCCTCCCCCTTTAGACAAGATGCTCTTTTGCTCTTTTTTTGTTTTAGCACGACTGTATAATTAGATTCACCCCTTCACCATGTTCGAGGCGAACGAATAACAAAGCGCCTGAGATATATAGAGGATAATAAATAAGATGCCAGTTACTATCAAATTTATGTCCCGAGTCAAATATTTTGTTGTCGCGAGCTTTAGCGAGTGACAAATGAAAAGTATTTCACTCGGAACATACATTTGATAACAACTGGTACCGAGTTTGCTATTCTATTTATTACCCCAGCTATGTTTTCTCTAAACTCCTTTATTTTAGACGCATATGCACGTACATGTAGGCTACAGAAACAATGTAAACCACTTTACACACTCTTGTGGATTTTGCTATAACTTTGCATTTTAATCATGTTCACAGATAAGTTTCAAAAACAAAAGTTATTGTTATTCTGCTAAAAATATAAATAAATATATGCGTTAAAATGACATTTTGTTATAAATTTAACATTAAAACAGTCGTGAACACAAACTGATCAAAGTACATGACGTCATTTTGTGTGTTTGCCAAATCGTGATGATGTTATATTTAGTACCGACAAAGTCATTAGTTTATATAAGCGTCAAATCATCCAGTAATATTGTACTTAACACCACTGCAGAATATTTCTTATTGGGAAAATATTTTCCCTGTTATGAGTGGTCACTGGGGTAATAAATATAGTTATTTACTAAATTAGTAAAAATAAGCATTTTCTTCATGATGTATGAACTGCATGAAAACGGGAAGTACTAGCATTGGAAGTTGATTGGTTACCACCGGTATCAAAGCAATAAACGTCTATCATAGACTGCAGTCTTATAATGACATACTTTCGTGTTTGTCTCGTCTTAATAAAGGGGGAACAAGGCGGTATAGGCCCACAGTTTTGAAAATTTGACCATATGTTATCTCGGTTCCCTAATCCCCCATCTCGAACGCAAATGCTAATAATATACCGGTAACGAGTTTTAACTACAAAGAGATGAAGTGTAAGCTATTCATCGCTTATGTCCCTTTCCAAATCTGTGGGTAACCCACGCAAAAAGTGTGGTTTTGTAAACACGGGTAAAACACACACATGTGAAATGAACCACGGGTGTATGTCTTGGTCAAGTTTAACCGGCCTCGATGTCGTCGTGGTAGGCCATCGGTCTATAGGCTGGTAGGTACTGGGTTCGGATCCCAGTCGAGGCATGGGATTTTTAATTCAGATACCGATTCCAAACCTTGAGTGAGTGCTCCGCAAGGCTCAATGGGTAGGTGTAAACCACTTGCACCGACCGTGATCCATAACTGGGTCAACAAAGGCCATGGTTTGTGCTATCCTGCCTCTGGGAAGCGCAAATTAAAGATCCCTTGCTGCTAATCGGAAAGAGTAGCCCATGTAGTGGTGACAGCGGGTTTCCTCTCAAAATCTGTGTGGTCCTTAACCATATGCCTAACCGTAAATAAAATGTGTTGAGTGCGTCGTTAAATAAAATATTTCTTTCTTTCTTTGGTCAAATTTATCAGCGTTTTACGTAAACTAGTGTTAAACCTAGGTTTTGATATAACCCGGTGTTTCGAAACCCAGACATGAAATCGGCCCAACTGTAACTATATGATAAAACTACACAAAATGTCAGCTCGATATCTCAAGATATTGTTTTAAAAAAACAGGAAAACTTTGTGGGACAGACTGATGAACAAACGGAAGGACGGAGACGAAACCTATAGTCCTCTCCGGTTGAACAAAACGTAACTTAAATACAAAAGGAAAGGGAAAGAATTGTTAAAGAAACAACAAAAAAGATTATATTTTTATGTGTAAATAAAACAACAAAACGACCATTATGAAGATGATGGTCTACTTGACATGGAGTTTGAAATTATTCAGTAACAAAATAAGTTTTTAAAATGAAAAAAAGAAAAAAAAAAAGAAAGAAAGATAAATGGACCATGAATAAGCAATTTCAAGCTTCATGAACAGGCGACATTTTTTACTATAGGTAACTTTTATTTATACTCTGACCACTATTTTTGCAACAACAAAAAAAAGAATCTTTTTGTTGTTTACAAAATTTTGCTTTTCTTTTTATGTCAAGTCAAAACTGGACCTTTTTGGCATAACGAAAGTATAGAAAAGTTGCTTTGTTCAACGACACCACTTGACCACGTTCATTCATCACAGGAGGGCGGGAAGTAGCCCAGTGGTAAAGCGTTCGCTTGATGCGCAGTCGGTCTAGGGTCGATCCCCGTCGGTGGACCCACTGGGCTATTTCTCGTTCCAGCCAGTACTCCACAACTGGTGTAACAAAGGCCGTGGTATGTACCATCCTGACTATGGGATGGTGCATATAAAAAATCCCTTGCTGCTAATCGGAAAGAGTAGCCCATGAAGTGGCGACAGCGGGTTTCCTCTCTCAATATCTGTGTGATCCTTAACCGTAAATAAAATGTGTTGCGTGTGTCGTTAAATAAAACAGTTCTTTCATTATACTTATAGGCTACTAGATGTTAAATATTTGCTAATTGCGATACACAATTTTCAGTGGAAATCATCTACATATATTTGCAATGATACGATCAAAACCGTATTGCAATATGTATTGCGATATAGCTGATATTATTTAAATATAATATTTTAATGAACTTCATAAGTTTCAGTTTGTAGATTCAGTGCTGTTACAATATCCCCCAACTGTACTGAATATACGTTTAGACAGGCACGGCGGAAAGACGTAGACATGTGAGGGGGAGCTGACTGAGATCGAGGGCACAAAACAAAGTTTCTAGGGGGTTCGAGGGTATGCTCCCCCGTGAAATTTTAAAAACTAGATGTCCAGAAATGCCATTTCTTGCATCCTACAAGTAAAATTCATCTCTGCCTTACTATACCAATAATATGTTTTATTCATCTCCCCCTCCTGCTCCGCCGTTCCTGTTAGATGGTAACAGGGATAGGGGAAAATAAAATAGTCAAAGAGAAAGGAATAATAATAAAACATAAAATGTATGTATGTATAAACTAACATTTGAAAGGTGATATTTGCCAATAAGGGTAAAAACAAATCATGATGGCGTTTGTGTATATATATTTTTTTTATCTTGAATCATGACAGCGGAACAATAAACATTAAAACATAAAAGAAAACAAAAAGACGTTTGATCACATCGGCGAAAAAAAAAAAAAAATTGTGTACATTTAACATAATGGAATAAATAAAAAAGCAATTAAAGGTATGAATTTTAACTCTCATATATGTAGCCTATATAAGTACGAGTATTCAGCACCGACAGTGTGTACAGAAAATTAATAATAGATGACACCGTTGGGGAATTTGATGGCTTGAGCTATCACTTTGTCAGACAGACAGACAGGCAAATATTTTAATAAAGTCTCACCTTATGTACAAACTCGCTGATTGGGTGAATTTGACCTCTACTGACTCTAAAGTCTGAACCACATTGTTACTCTACTTTTTTCTTTCTTTTTTTTTGAAGGAAGGAAGGAAGGAAGGAAGGAAACAATTACTCTACTACCATTAATAATTAACGGTAAATTTCCCCCACGTTTTATCCAGAAAGAAATCGTGAAAACTCAATTACAATGACAAAGATTCTACATACCAGATGGCTTCGACTTATATCGACTTCGATAAGATCTCCTGGGACAAAAAGCATCGTTGCTGCCATGGCATGCCATAATTAATAAAATGCTAGGTTCTTTGTTTGTCTAACTATTTCCCGTCAAATAAGATACAAGGAAACAATAACGTGTAAATATCGAGATATGCAAAAACGCGGTTCTTATCGGTATACCGGTTTATCGTTGCAGTCCTAGTAGTAAGAGGCCTTTTATATATAATTATCTACAGACAGGACAGTACATTTCACAGTCTTTGAGTCTTTGTCTATGCTTCAAATGTGTGTGTGGGGCGGGGGGGGGGGGGGGGGGGGGGGGGTGCGTCCACAACATGATTTGATGCTACGACCCAAGCACATACACGTGCCCTCTACTGTGCTCAGCCAGTGTACAATTTTGATGTTGCTGCGTCATTGTTTGTTCACAAGGTCGCATGAAAAAAGGTAAAGTTTGTTTTATTTAACGACACCACTAGAGCACATTGATGTTTTATCTTATCATCGGCTATTGGACGTCAAACATATGGTCATTCTGTCACTGGTTTTTTTTAGAGGAAACCCGCTGTCGCCACATAGACTACTCTTTTACGACAGGCAGCAAGGGATCTTTTATTTGCGCTT
This sequence comes from Gigantopelta aegis, assembly GCF_016097555.1. Classification (NCBI taxonomy): domain Eukaryota; kingdom Metazoa; phylum Mollusca; class Gastropoda; order Neomphalida; family Peltospiridae; genus Gigantopelta; species Gigantopelta aegis. The sequence goes on from NC_054702.1 coordinate 22,055,640, forward strand.
CCCACAGGCATCCATAAAAAAAATAGATACAAATATTTTCATTTTAATTTAAAAGTTATATTACTGCACAATGCAATAAGTGCATGGCCGACGGGTTAACGCATGATTGAGAATGGACGTTTAATATAGGCCTACCGATGTTGCTGCCTTGTTGTTTCGCGTAGATACATTTATCCTGGTGATAATAAGACATCTCCAATCCAATAAATACAGATTTGGTTACATTTGGCCAAACGAAAGTTATTTTCGTGCTTATATCCAATTAAGGTTCAAGCATGCTGTCTTGGGCACACTTCAGCTATCTGGACTGTCTGTCAAAGACTGGAATTGTGGTTAGTTGTTGGCGTTTAGCAAAAAGAGAAGTTGCTGTAGAGGTCTTACACCTACCCACAGAGTCGTTAAACTCACTCTTGGTGGGAGCCGGTACCGAGAGGAGAACGCATTTACCTACCACTACACCACCGAGGCCGGTCTGTCCTCTTAGGTTTGCAAAAGGTCTTTAATAGCGTATTGAAACTATAGTGTAAAGTGAATGTCAAATACAATCCTTATTTATCAGAGACGTAGGAAGATGCCAGCTACGGTTGGTGGGGAGTAAATGAAGAGTCTAATGTACATAATATTTACTTGGAAAACATGTCCTCACCCCCCCCCCCACCTCCAGGGCCGTAGCTAGCGGATGGGGGGAGGTAAGGGGGCAATTGCCCCCACCCCCCCAAAAAACCCCCAAACAATCCGGAAAAAATTATAGAAACTTAAAGAAAATTCTCTTCTTAACCGTTTAAGGAGTTTTAGACTATTAACTACTCAGTTGCCCCCCCCCCCCCACCCCAACAAAAAAAAAAAAAAAAAAAAAAAAAAAAAAAATAAAAAAAAAAAAAAAACCTTTTGTTATCCCTAAAGCACTTGTCTTAGTATAACAGTAACTGTTATTCCTCGATAAAAGGTAAAAGATGTCTTATGACCCGGTCCGACACCTTTCGATATGAATGGCATATAGGCTTCCGCAGTTCACTGGAATTAATTTATGGCACACTCCTGTCGACCCTTTGAATAAATAACAAAGCCAATTATTAAGCAGTGATGGTCGATCTCTTCATTAAACAGCTTCGGCCAATTTACCCTGTCGTCTCCATGCCGATGCAGTTGTTTACAAAGCGGTTGTTATAGACGCTACTTTACTATCCACATGTGCCAGAGAAAATGGACTTCTTCGCGCACATGAAGGATAAAATCCACTTTTGGTATTTTCAGTGGACGTTAATAAGCTGTCTATATGTGATGGAGCCGACGGAAAAGGATGGTTATAAATATCCTTTTTATAAAATGTATTTTAATTTATTTTTAAAAATTTGATTGTGTTCATAAAACGCTTCGAGAACGGACGAGTCGTGGATCAGTTGTTCATGCCTGCAAAGGAATGCCTAATCGTGCGTATTCAGATATAAAATGTTTTTATATTTTATTATTACTGTGATATAGTTTAATATCAATTTAGAAACATGAAATATACAATTTTTAAAAAGTTTTTAATGAAAGTATCCCTAGCTATTATAAGCAGTGCAAAACCATATTATTTTTGGCAATAACAGCTTTTTACCGTTAGATTTCACATTACCTCAAATTTATTGCTTAAATATCGATTTTAGCAAATTCTAGTTTTGAAAGCATTTTATGCGAAACACAAAAACTACACATTTGCTAAGGTCAGCGACTTGAATGGTGTTATCTAACTTTAATTTATCGACTCTTTTTTAACTTATAAAAAGGTATCAAATGTTTGTGTGCGTATGTTATTATAATGGGGTTTTATTAACGAGAAAACATTAAACTAAGTATAGAAATTGAAGTATTCATTCAGTTTACCACTACAACAGTTCTAAAAATTATCACTTTGGGAATCCATTCATTAACACTCACCAGAGACAGAAGAAGGTACACAATTTTACTTTGTATGACATTAAATTTGAACGGGAAAAAAAAAACATTCAAAGTACAATATTAATTTATGTCAATAAGGTATACATGTATATAAGCATAAATTGGTATTCAAAGTCGGGGAATTCAACATCCATAAACTATTCAACTTTATTAGGCCCATTATAATTAATAACCAGCTTGTCACAAAACAAAAAAGTTCGAAAAACCATCGATGATCATACTTATGTAACTTGCCATCACAAAAAATAAATTTGGAGAGAAAGCGAGTTTGTCATCTGGTATCCATGTTTGCTTCTATCATGCCATCACAAAAAATACATTTGGAGGGAAAGCGAGTTTTTCATTTGGTATCCATGTTTGCTTCTATCATTTATGTTACCTTGTATACAATAGGAGCGTGGTTCTCACTTTGTAGCCTATGCTTATCGGGACCTTTCATTCAAGTTACTATAACTGGGAGGAAAGATTTTTCTTTTTTGCTTTCATTCTGTATCCTTGTTTGCATCTTGCATAATCATAATGTAGGTCGTCTAAACACTGACTTAGGCGCTTCATGTCTTCGCTCATCCGCTGCGTCTTGTAAATTAGTTTTAATTTATAGCCCACGCAAGTCTTTCTCCCCGTTTGTAAATAAATGATGACCGCTTGCAGCTAGGAAGCAGACTGTCGCTGGATTAGCATGGTTTCGTGCTCACGCTCTCAGAATATGGATTTTTATGTTGGTCATTTGGAAAATGTCGATCATCTATCTACCCAGCAACAATCACTTTGAAGCATTCACCAGACTTTTAGTTTTGTTGATGAAAACGTAGGTAATCACAATATTCGTAAAAGAAAACAAAATGCTATTTTTTTGTATCAACATTAGTTGTAATTTTTGTCCCCGCCCCAAACAAACACAACCTAAATCTATCCCAACCGCGCTCACCTTTTTACCGAGAAAAGTAGGCATAAAGGCAAAGTAACGTGTTAAAGCAATCAGTGACGTAACGAGATGGGGTGTGGCACGGGGACCATGCCCTCCCCCAATCAAACATTTTTTTACTGTATTAAATTTTATAAAATCATACATACATACGCACACGCACACGCACACGCACGCACACACACACACACACACACACACATATACATAGTGTGGGTTGTCCAACCCTCAGTGGGTTGCGCCTCCCCCCATATAAAATCCTGGCTACGCCAGTGAAAGCAATTAATCTTGGTCACTTTTCACGACATACCATTGATATTGTTACTAGAGATATCATACAGACCCGGACTAAATATTTAAGCATTAATATATCACCGCTAACTGGTAATATAGACGGGTATCCCATATTCGGAAATCAAAACTAAATATTAAAATATTGCATTCGCCGATCGATTGTTCATGAAGTAAATTAATAATTAAGACATATTACACTGATGTGGCAGAAATAGTCCAATGTACAGATTATGTGTAATAGGATCATGATTTGGGTTTAATGTGCTTATATTGAAACATAGTTCAAGCAAGCCAGTCGTGGGTTCTGGCTAAATGTTTAATCATTATTATTATTTAATTTACACATTCTATTTTGGCAGCTTGGCTTTTGAAAAAGGATATTTAGTCTGAATCATACATCATCATTTAATGTAAAGAAACATTTTGTGGATGTTAAGATGGGATTTTAACAGCCTATCGTGAAATAATTATTTCAGTAAAATATTTTGTTAAAAAAAAGAGATATATATTAGGGATATATCATGGGTTTGGTGAATTTTAAAAACAAAAACAGAAGCAGATATAGAACCTGCATTGCGACTCCTCTCCAACTACAGTGGCAAAGCGCTCACTTGATGCGCGGTCGGTTTGCGATCGATCCCCGTCAGTGGGCCAATTGGGCTATTTCTCGCTCCAGCCAGTACACCACGACTGGTACATCAAAGACCGTGGTATGTGCTATCCTGTCTATGGGATGGTGCATATAAAAGATCCCTTGCTGTTAATCGAAAAAAGAGTAGCCCATGAAGTGGCGACAGCGGGTTTCCTCCCTCAATATCTTAACAATATGTCAGACGCCATATAACCATAAATAAAATGTGTTGAGTGTTTCGTTAAATAAACCATTTCCTTACTTTCTCTCCAACTACACTAAGACATTTGTTTGTTTTTTGTAATTTGGCAAATGTGCTTAAATAAAATAAAACATGATCAGATACTGGATATAATTGTTGCATCATTTGTCAGTGTAAGTAATAGATTTTCAGTACAAAATAAAATGCGCAACTGTCACGTCATTTAATGTAGGTTAGGGTTAAGGTACAACGCAGAAGTACCCAACTGCTATACCTCTTTTGTTTTCGTATATATGGAAGCCTATGTGTGATGGTACGGGAAGACGCTCCGATTATATAATATATATAATTTTTATATATTATACCATGATATGAACATCTGAATTTGTTTTTGTTTTTCGTTTTGTTATAAAATGTACATTTTCCTTAACACTGTTACATGCAATATCTGTGGCAGTCTTCACGCTGTTGCTAATCGCAAGTCTGACGTACTTGCCTGGAACTCTGGTCATGGTAGCGACGTCCATAAAGTCTGGAATCTAGACCACCATCAGTATCGCGGACATCTCCACGTAGCACCAGCTCGTGGCTTTGTTTCCAGAAGATGTTAATTCAAGGGATACTCCAACGAATCTGCTCTATGATATCATTGCTCAGGTTTCTAGATTATTGGACCAGTCTTTGTCAAGGACAGACTAGAATATGTGAACAGAACGATAGTATTTCACAACAGATTGCTTGTAATTAACATGTGAATATAATATGTTGTCTTCACCATCACCTTTCCCCCAAATCGTCAGCCAACCAGATTATGTAATGGCAAGGCATATGCGTTAAAATCTGGAAGATCATGGGCAAAGCGTGGCCAAAAGGATTGACAGTTTAAACCTCTTCATAATCGACATTGCTTTAGTTATGATAAAATTGAGTAAATAATACTTATGTTAAAATACTATATAATTGTATTATTAAAAAAACTCTATTTTAGCTGTAAGGAGCAGACTATTGTCACAAAAAAACCCCCAACAAACTAAACGTTGTGTTAGCATCTCTGAAGCAAAATGAAGACTACCAATGCTTAAACGGTGAACTGTGCAATTCCTCATCGAATCATCGAAGGTAAAATTACAGCCAAACAGTTTCATAATAAAACAATCATTCTTATTTTAACAATAGTTGGAATTTTACTTCTTCTCATGTCCATCAATAAATACAGGACCAAGGACATGATCACTTTGTAGAATGATGCAAACACCTAAATAAATTCATACACGACGAATACATTAATCCATGGCTATGCTTGATCTCAATTTCGCCACATTGCATTTAACCAATATATGCAAACACGTACTGGAAATATTACAATTTCTAATCTTTCAGAAATATACTTTACAATGTCAGCATCGTTCTGTCCATGGGACCATCCATAAAATACGCATACACTGAGGGGGAGGGGGAGTACAGGTAGGGGAGGGGGTTCGCTGACAGAGTACATACGCCAAGCTCTTAACTGAATCCAAGAGTGAAAGAATTATGTACGCCCGTACATGGGGAAGAATGTAATGATCAAACGTACAAAATGTTTACTTGAGGGGAGGAGGGTTGAAAAACATATTTTATGGGTGGCCCAACCCATCACCCAAACGTAATACAAATTATCCTAGAACTTTAAACGCAAGACCTTCACGATTTTGTTTTATTTTGTAATCCTTTTTCAAATATATAAATTTACCAGAACCGAAAATAGAATGCTCCTCTAACGTAAAACGACTGAGTGGTGCTACTTACATATTTTGTATACATATATTTGTACAGACATGGGTTTGTAATAGATAAACATTGATATTGTTTCACAATATTTGTTTTGTTTTTTGTTTGTTTATATGTCACCAATTACAGTTCACATAAGCATTTCGGAGCCGACGTGGATGTGAGACAAACCCGTCACTATTCATGAGCTGATCTAAGAATTGGTGTGTGTGTGGGGGGGGGGGGGGGGCACTAAGGGTAAAAGGACATATGGACCAACTCGTGAAAATTTGTTTCTAAAAGAAAAAGAAAAAAAGAAAGAAAGAAAGAGCGAGCATTAGCGATTCAACATGCAGTATGCTATTCCCAATAACGCATTTCCGGTAACCGCAAAGGACGTTTATGTGTACTGGTCTCAGGTGCGTCCCATGGGGCCCGGCTTCCCCCACTTTTGGTAAAACAATATATATTACAGAATACACACAAAAAAATGCAAAATTATCCCGTCTACCTGTCAATAATCTTTAAATTCTATTTTCAAAAACAACAACGGGTTTTGGGTCCCCTCTATGAAAAAATCTGGGTTCCGCGCCTGTGTCCACAAACAAGATAGTGCATACCACCACTTTCGATATACAGGTGAGAACTCCTCGTTAGTATATATTCTGCTGTCAAGTATGTGTTGCAACTGTACTAGAATATGAACTAACCATGCACTTCACTTTCTTACACACCCATTGGTGAAAACATCATTCGTTATTTTTGATAACACATACTTGTTTACACATGTACGTGTTTTAACAATTTCAACACAAATGACTGGCTGCTTCTAGGTGATGACCAGGTCACCAATGCCATACATTCAATAAAAAAACCCCCAGCACGATCGAAATAGATTACACTGTAATGTATAGTTAACCTGACAATCATTTGTCTGCGACGCGTAAGTGCAAGGACTGCAAATAACGTTTAATTTTAAAATATGTTAAAATTTGCTTAAAACCTTGTTTTTGAGGATATGTAAGAAATAGAATAATATATTGGTGTCCGTTAGATACCATTTATCTTACAACTCGTTGTATAAAAACTTATCAAACTCGCTTTCGCTCGTTAGATACATTTTAAAACAACCCGTTGTAAGATAAATGGTATCTAACAGCCACTCATGTATTATTCTCGATTTCTCACACACCCGTTGGTAAGAACATCATTCGTTATGTTTGATAACACATATACAGAATTCTATTTCTTACATATCTTCAGAAGACAGTTTTAAAATAAATTTAATCCAAGTAAAACATGTAAAACCCTAGCGCTTACAGTTAAATTGTGCGTCAAAGACAAGTCAATTTCAGGTTAACATGTACGTCATAGAGTGGTCGATTCAACTGTGCTTTTATTTTCTATTGGATGGTATGGCATTGGTAACCTGGTCGTTACCTAGGAGTAGCCAGTCTATGTCTTTAAAATGTTATCGCACGTATGCGAGCCAACGATACATTCGACAATAGGCCGTCGATGGTGTTATGAAATAGGCATGCCGCTAACCTTATTGAACTGGAAAATGTGGCCTCTGCACATGTGTGTGTGTGTGTGTGTGTGTGTGTGTGTGTGCTAAGTATTACCTTTTATTATATAACATTTAGTGAAATATCTTAAAATATCAGTGAAATAAAAATGTTATCAGTCACTCAGTGACAATAACACATTTTATAGTGAAATTTTTCACCATTTCACTCTAAAATGTGTTATCGTCACTGTAGAAAGTGTTATCTTCACTGTAAGAATGCCGGAACTATTTCGCTGCTGGCATTTTAAAAATAAAGGTAAATTGCCAAAAGTTATATAATAAATAGAAAATGTCATGTTTTTTGTCAAGTATGATTTATATCTCATCGAGTGACGTTTGCAATCATATTTCACGAGTTGCGCTGTGATTGCAAACGTCACAAGATGAGGTATAAATCATATTTGACAAAAAACATGACATATCCTCTATTTATTACATACCTATTCAATCTTACTATAATGATAAAGACATATTGAAACCGTGTGATAAAATTATTTTGTATAAGCAACATATGTGCAATATGAACCGGAACTTTTAAATGGGGAATTCTATTTTTCTTTTTACTGCAGTTAGCGCCTTTTATTTACTGACATCATATCTGATTTACAAATGACGTCACATCGTATTTGAAACATTAGGCTACACAAGGCTGCCGCAGAGTAAGATTCTTAACGTTAAGTAAATCCATGAAAGGAGTTGTGATCATAGATTTAACAAACAAACATAAAAGAACGTATGTAATAAATACAGAACTTCACATACGTTGTTTTCGCTACTCATTTAGTGCACTCGTTTATTTTGCGCGGTATCGTGCTATATATTCTTGCGCAAAATAAACTCGTTAAAAAATTGTAAAAAACCCCCAACGTTTAAAGTATGCACGGTAATTAATGTAACCAATCTGAATTGCAACAAAAATTACATGAAAACCCCCAACCAATTGAATCTGAAAGATAAACATTAATCCTGCAATAAAACAAAAATCATATCTCGGCACAAGGCAGTGCCAAAGGGTTGGGTGCTTTGACAATATTCTGACTGCTACTACAAATCAGTGTCATGCTTTTGGTCTTTATGTAGATTGCCACTCCCCAGGAAGATACATTTTTCTTTATCTGCCTTCAGGAGGACTGCCAGTCACAACACTTAAACGATAGCATTTCGTTCATCTTGGAGGTCACCATGGATTAGTTGGCCTGGCATCGCCAAAGCCAGCGTGTGTCCTAATGACCTATTTTGAATACTTCAGGTTACTATCCCTTAATAGTATCAGAATTATACCAGGTCATGTGGGATAACGTTTGCTTTGATTCGATCTACTAACGAAGATAAGGATCATTAGCCAGGAAGATCCCAGTCAATTGGAAACAAACCATCACTTGATGGCCACAAACCAAAGGTGATCCTAATAACTGTTTACACCAATATGCCCGTGATTATACAACTTTTATATTCTAGATTCAAAACTTTAATAACATCTTAAGACTTTAACAACATCTTATAGTCTAGTGGTTTAGCTGTCAAAAAGGCCATGTTTGTGCACTTTTGGAAACAAGCAGCAAATTTGGCACACTGACGGATATCATTATAATCATTCATTTCTGCTATAGAAACACTTTGTCAACATCCCGTTTTCTGATGGCGCCACCTGTTGGTTCACCAGACACATATCTTCATCTAAACAGCCATAACTATAGATCTAATTTAAAATTTTACATTCTTATTTCAGATTTACATTCTTAGAACCATCCCAGTTATAGAAAACATCTGTGGGAATGATTTTGTAACTCAAATGTTATGCGTTTTGACATTTATTTTGATTATAGGCATGGACTTAGCACTCTGGCTAAGGATCAACATCTACCGATAATAAATAGACATGATGTGCACTATGTACAGCAGAGGTTAGAGAAAGGAACGAGGCCTATCACAGATCCCTTGGTGAAACAAAAACTGCCGCTTTTCAGCAGACCTCAGATTAAGATGGCCTCTAAGGCTAAACTGCAAGCATCAGCTTTATAAGTTGACCATGTTCTTTTGTCGCGTTTGTATGTATCATGTCAAACTAGAGCGGTCAACCGTGATGACTTTTTCATGTACGAAAATCATCCGTATCCACCAAATCTGTCCAACCATGGGAAGCTACGTTCATGCACCAAGTCCGATCTGGTTCCTTGCCTAGAACTTAGACGGAGCTGCAGTAGTTCATTCCCTTGAACCAAGGACAGCCAAAACATTTGATGCATATGCTTCTAGTCTTTTTGCTACATATCGACAGACAGCTACAGACTGCATCACGCGTTGATTTGGTTTGGGACAAGTACATATCAGAGAGCCTGAAAGCATTGACCAGAAAAAAGAGAGGGAACGGAATCAGAAGAGTTAGCGGAACATCGAACATCCCAACAGATTGGAAGAAGTTCCTTTGTGTAGAAGACAACAAAGTGGAACTATTCAACTTTTTAACACATGCTGTGATAGACAGATTCCCGGCAGAAAAGTTAATGTACACCACTGATGGAGAAAATGTTCTGTGTTCACAACCAGATTATGATTGTGAATATATCAGCCCATGCAATCATGAGGAGGCCGACACAAGGGCGTTCATTCATGCATCCGATGCTGTGAAGAAGGGAAGCCAAAAAAACCTCATTAGAACAGCGGATACTGACATCCTCGTTTTAGCTGTCGCATACACGGAACAACTTCATGTCAATGAATTACAGGTGACATTTGGTACAGGGAAATCCTTTCGTCATCTTCCTGCTCATGAAATGGCGAAAGCACTAGGATCACCTAGAGCAGCAGCACTACCGGCATTTCATGCAATTACAGGATGTGACACTGTATCTGCCTTTGCAGGGAGAGGAAAGAAAACTGCATGGGCTGTTTGGAACGTGTATCCTGACGCAACCGAGTCATTTAGGGAGAAATCAGTGTGTGCAACTGCTCTTAGTGAGCAAGGACTTAATCTGATCGAGAGATTTGCCATTCTTCTGTATGATCGCACAAGTGAACTGACAGACATCAATGCAGTCAGACAAGAACTTTAAAAAACCCAAGAAGGTAGATTCAAGCATGAGAACCTGCCTCCCACATGGGCAGCGCTGAGTGAGCATATTAGAAGAGCAACATACCAAAGTGGACACGTTTGGGGACAAGTGTTGGCTCCACAAATGAAACAACCCAATCCTGCAGAGTGGGGATGGATGAAATGTGACGATGAGCGGCAGCCTAACTGGACAGTTCTACCTGAAGCTTCTAAAAGGTGCCGAGAGTTGATCAAATGTGGCTGCAAGAAAGTATGTACCCCTACCAGTCGTTGTGGTTGCTCTCGTGTCAAGTTATCGTGTACCACATTGTGTTCATGTATGTGCATGGAAACGCCATAGACAATTCTTGGCATAGTATGTGACGTTAAGTGGTGGAAGCAGTGAATGTGTTTGAATATATTCAACTGTATTTTCAACAGAGATATTAGGCAACCAAAGTCATCGGAAGTGGCATAATTGACGATTTCGGCAACTAACTCATAAAGCGGTTGCACCACAATTCTTGGCGGGAAAAAGTTCAAATTTCGAATTTGTTCAAAATCATTCTCTTTAAAATACTGACAGATAAGCAGCTTTCTGGAAGAAAATCATTTGAAATAGTCACCTCATACATTTACGGTGATTTTAAAAAGCATAATATAAAAAGGCAACACCCCCCCCCCCCCCCGCCCAATTTAACTGACTTACATGGGAAACAGGTGGCGCCACCTATTCCCAGGGGTCCTGTCGAAGTGTTTCTATAGCTACAATTAATCACACCAATGATATATATGTGTGTGAGTGTAAATTTTCATGCTTGTTTCCAAAAATGCACAAACACTGACCTAAGCCATTAGACTATTAAGACTGTTTAACATCATAGCAACAACTACAAAATACAAATGTCTGATGTCATTAAAGATTTAAGCACGGGCCTAGAAAATGTGTTTGAAGTTGCTTGTAACATTTAGTAACAATATGTGCCTAACACACTATGCAGACTTTCAATCAACACGATTATCAAAGATATACTACAAGAAGGAAATGCTGATCCACTACCAGAGGCGAATCTAAAGGGGGGGGGGGGGGGGTAGTGGCCCGCCCCCTAAATTTTGCGACAGTTATAATTTTATTATATATTAATTTTCATTTTTTTACGATCCCCTCCAGACCTCCCCCGAAGTTCCATTGGCATTCCACCTCATGTCATTGCCCCCCCCCCCCCACAAACGAATTTTCTGGATCCGCCACTGACTACCCTAGTTCCACACAAAAATTGTTACTGTAAATTTAGAAGCACCCCACAATTTGATACACAGATACTCAGTGCTAGCTGTGGCACTTGCCAAATTCAACACAATTGGTGAATTTCATTTTACTTTGGTGAAATATTTTAATGCAATAAATTAATATTTTGTAAGAAATAACTGAGTTTCTGACAACTTTCTGCAATTTTTGAAGTTTAATAGATAATTTAGAGACATTTTCTGCTCACCCAGAGCTAGCCCTGATACTAATTGAAATAAAATTATATGAATAAATTATAAACCATTACATAAACAAACTTTATGACAAGTCCTGTCACACATCTCTGTAACTGGTGTCATGATATCATTCAGTTATCTACTTAAAGTGAACGAACTTCGAAGAGATGCCATTTGGTTTAGTTCTACCTCTATGAGGAACAGTGTACTACTACCGTATATGTACCCCCTATCCCACCACCAATGTTAATTTGGATTTGATAAATGGTACTTCTTTCATTGAGTTTTAACACAACAGGATGTGGAGGAATGGGGTCCAGGAGATATAGATTCAAATTACCAATTGGATTTTTAGTTTTCACTGATCAATTTTAAAATTTTGCATGTTTTACAAATGGTAAAAAGTTAAAGTCTGTTTTGTTAATGACACCACTAGAGGTCATTGAATTATTAATCATCAGCTACTGGATGTCAAGCATTTAGTAATTGTGACATATACTTTTAGAGGAAACCTACTACATTTTTCAATTTGTAGCAAGGGATCTTTTACATGCACCATCCCACTGACAGGATAGCATATACCACAGCTTTTGATATATCAGTCGTGATGCACTTTTACCAATGTTAAAAAACAAGCAGTATCATATTACAAAATGAAAACCCCCCAAAACCAGATCAACCCCAAACAAAACAAACAAAAACACTCAATGAAAAAAGTACTTTGTACATTAAACAGTTAATATCGTGTTATATCAAACAATGTTTTACTTTTGACAAATATGTAAAAAAAAAAAAAAAAAAATAATGTGTTTGTAACTGATCCCCAAATAACGAAAATAATGTGAATCAATCCTTGATCACAGTCCTGTGTAGTTATGGTTACACATACATTATGACCATCACATACAAACTGTAAACTGTACATGCACTGGCTACACATAGGACGAATAATGAAGTAGGTTGTTAGAACATACCAATGTTAAAAATATGCAGTATTAATACAAAATGAAATACAGAAACCCCACTCAAAAATCCAACAAAAATACAAAAAGGTACATGTACTTTGTACATTAGTTATTTTCACGTTCCATCAAACAAGGAATTTTACTTGTGTAAAGAAATGTAAAAAACCGAAGAAAAGATAAATATGTCTAAAACTGGTCCCTAAATAATATAAGGAATGTGAACTGGTCCTTCTTCAGTCCTGTGTAGCAATGGTCATGCAAACCACCATCATTTACAAACTGTACACTGTTACATGCACAATGATGTCTATATGTGAAAGCCTGAGGAATGTAAATCGGTTCTTCACAGTCCTGCATAATCATGGTTCCATAAACACCCATCATTTATAACTGTCCAGAGTTACATCGATGTCTGTATCTGAGAAAGCCTAAGGAATGTAAATCAGATCTTCACCAAAGTCCTACAGGTGTCATAAACTTTACATAAACGATCATCATTTACAAACAAAGTTCTTCTTCACAGTCCTGCATAATCACGGTTATCTACATTCTCAATAACCATCACTTACAAACTGTATAGTTACATTGACGTCTGCATTTGAGAAAACCTAAGGAATGTGAATCATGCAACTCTTCATCAAAAGTCCTGTGTCATAAAGGTTACACAAACGACCATCATTTACAAACTGTACACAGATACACTGACATCTGTATCTGAGAAGACCTCACAAATGATCTCCGCCACCTTGGCCCACTGTAGTCTGTCAAGTCCGCAGCCAATAAGTGGCATACACACTGACTTCACGTCGTGGGCCACGCAGTGTTCTTTCATGGCCACAAGACTCGATCTCATTGTGTCGTATGTGGGCTTGTCCGAGTATTTCTTCTTGGTGATCAGATAGTACACGTACCGCTGTCCACGCTTCAGAACCGCCACACTGCCTACTGATTTACCTACAAAACAAATCTTAATACAGTCGAATCCACTTAATTGCATATCAGTTTATAGTATAAATAGGTTATTTGCATAGCATATAGGTTTATAGAATAAATCATTTATTTGCATAGCAGAGCTTCACTGCATTCGCCATTCTAACCTTCGCAGGATAAAGCCGATATCTTAAGACAGCAACCAGTTATTCCCTATATATCGGTTATCTACAAGATTACTGTCTGCATATATAAGGAAGGATGGAAATGTTTTATTTAGTGATGCACTCAAAACATTTTATTTATGGTTATATGGTTAAGGACCACACAGATACTGAGAGAGAAAACCCGCTGTCGCCACTTCATGGGCTACTCTTTGTGATTAGCAGCAAGGGATCTTTTATATAGACCATCCCACAGACAGGATAGTACATACCATGGTCTTTGTTTCACCAGTTGTGGAGCACTGGCTGGAACACCCTGCTATAAAGACCAATATTTAAAAGACCAAAATATTTCCTTACTATTTTACAGTAAAATTACTCCAGTATTAAGACCACTCCACTATTATAGAATGTGACAAGTAAAGTCAGACTCAATGGTCGTTTTCAGTGCATTTAGACACCACAAATGTGACCACAGCATTTACCTGTCATGTCACACAAGCAACAAGCAATAGATAACGTGGTGATATCTTGCCTAGTTGTCTTCCCTGTGATGTTAAAATTAACTGCATGTGTTGCTCATGCAAGTAATTAAATCGAATCTAGGGGAAAAAGTCACAGGTTAAAAAAAAATCATGGAAAAATAAACTCAGGGAAAAATAAATTCAGGAAAAAATATCACAACTTTTAAAATATATTAAGCAATAGCCGATGTGTATTTTTGTGCTGTGGTGTCGTTAAACATTCATTCGTATTAAGCAGATGCTATTCTTAAACCATCAACACTGACAAACACTCCAGTGATGAAATGTTTGATCAGTGTTTGATTTGTTTGTGACTTTTCCCACCCTGTCTTCTTTTCCCATGAAATTTCACCAGTGACTTTTTTCCTAGATTCATTTTATTATAGCTTTAGCTGGCAATATCAATTATTGTTATTATAATTGAGCTATGTATGATCCATCACAAACCTATCTCCTATGACGAGCTTACTGTGGAAAAGACACTTTATAAAGGTTTGTATGTCTAGATAAAAACTAATGACAAACCTTGGTTTTTGAGTTCCTGTATTCCTCCGAACTTGTTTTTAAAGATGACAGCGATACCTTTCCCCATTCTAATGTCCTCACTGATACAGTGAGCCAGGGCTGATGTTTCTGGACATTTAAACAGATCTCCTTTCACCTCATGAAGCTGAAAACCCTGAACAAGAAGAAATATTTAATGGCTTTCAAGATGTTGATGTGTATAAAGTTGTCTTTAAAAACAGTTAAAACAAGAACAGGCATTGGATTTGGAGGCGTGTGTGTGTAGGATTCTGCCAGTCTTAAATTTTTAAAAATACAGATAGTTTTTAATTTCATCTCATAATCTTATGCTTTCAACCCAAAATCTGGGATTCATTGAAGCACAAAATCGTCCTAAATTTGCAGCCTAAGAAGAATTATTCAGTGGATATTACATGGCACAAACAGACTGCAATTTCAAAACATTTTTGCTACTGCAAAATTAAATGCTCACCCATGGCAATTTTGTGTCTGCCAACAGCAACAAACTACCATTGGTAAAGCCACTGACCAATGGCAATTTATACTGCAGCTACGGTTATTGCCATCAGTACCTTCACTGTTTGAGCCCTGTATTAATGAGCTGATATTATTGGTACAGTTATAACTGAAGATAGATCTTCAACAAATATTTAAATATTGGCCTCAGTGCCCATAAATTTTTTTTATTGCATGGGGGGTGGGGAGGGGAGGATGGATACTTTTCACCCTCTGCCATGGGATCTTCTATAACTGTCTGATTAGAAATGGTTAGTTGATCTGGAATTGTGTTTAACATCAGGGCCATACCTAAAGTGGGGCAGGACAACCAATAAAAATATCAACAAGTTCTCTTTGTAAGCCTCTAAGAATTGAAAATTGGTGAAACACATATATGGATTAAGTAAAAATAAATTCAGGTAACCTAATTCCATTCTGCATAACCTGTTTAACAGACCTCACTATTTAAGAGGATGGAAGGAAGGAAATGTTTTATTTAACGACACACTCAACACATTTTATTTACGGTTATATGGCATCAGACATATGGTTAAGGACCACACAGATATTGAGAGAGGAAACCCGCTGTCGCCACTTCATGAGCTACTCTTTTTCGATTAGCAGCAAGGGATCTTTTATATGCACCATCCCAAAGATAGCAGGGCTTCTAGATTATGGTAGCCCCACTCCCATGACTAGTGATATTCAATGTTGGGCTAGTAAATGTTGCAGTTAAGTTTATTTTATAAATATGAATATCTTGACCCCACCCCAAACACCAATGTTAGTGTTTTTAAGCTCTATCTCCCTCATTAGGTGACATATCTGATTATTACTATTATTTAGTAAAATTGTATTAACTTATTTAGTAGGGCTAGTGAATTTTTAATTGTGGCTAGTACATTTTTAAAATCACTGATCCCGTTGCTAGTGGATTACAAATTTTTTGTAGAAGCCCTGCACAGGATAGTACATACCATGGCCTTTGTTACACCAGTTGTGGAGCACTGGCTGGAACGAGAAATAGCCCAATGGGCCAACTGATGGGAATCGATTGTTTATAGGGAATTATCACTCTCACTTCCCATAACTGTCCTGAGATTGGTTCAAGGAGAGTAAATTGTAGCTCCCCTTACCATGTGTATTTATATGGTATCAATATACAGTGGACTCTGTCTAAACCGGATTTTGTGTAATCCGGATCTCTGCATAAACCGGTCCATTTCTAAAGTCCCATCCAGCTACTGTTTATCTCTTAGATATAAATCTCTGCCTAATCCGTACTCTGTCTACTCCGGACTCTGGATCAAAAATCAAGAACGAAAGAACCGTTCATGCATTAATTACCTCTGTCTACACCGGATTGGATTTGACTGAACGACGGGCTGCTTAATTATTTGAACAAATGATCGTCAATTGCCAAGTAATCAGGACGCCAAATACAAAATGTAATCGCACACGTGTGAAGTTTACTCTTATTGCGGTAGGTCGTTAGATTAATCGGATTAATATTAGTGTGTGTGTTGATACCTAACTGATTACACAGTTATGAATTCGGCGAGTTATACTTGTCAACCTAACGCATGTATAAATAGGTGCGAATCGCTTGTATATTTTGTGTAAATTGATATAAGCACGTTAATTCCCGACATCTGACCTGACAGTCATTTGTGGGCATACATACATACATACATACTGTATATTTTGTGTTATCTTATTTCATTTATAATGGCGGAACGACCCCAAAAACGGCAACGTATCGAAATTTCGTTAGAAACTAAAGTCAAATTAATACAAGAATTTGATTCAAATTCGCAGTCAAAACATGGGATCAAATGTCATTATCGATCATTCAAGAACCATAACTCTGGGTGAAACTCTGTCTAAACCGGTCCTCTATGTAAACCGGACTATTTCGACGGTACGAAGTGAGTCCGGTTTAGACAGAGTCCACTGTACAATAAAGAACACTTATAACGAACATGCTTAGAATTAACTACTGAATAGAATGAACTGATTGTAAAGTCCCAATTTATCTCCCTTTACATTAATAACCAACTTATGAAAATGTGTACAACGATCTACTACTATAACGAACTAACTATCATGGTCCCTTCCGGTTCGTTGTAAGTGTTTTATTGTATCTTAAATGGCTCCCCATAAAATAAGTTAGGGAACCAATTAATCAGTCCACTCAGTGCTTTTAATATCAGGTTCTGATTTCATAATGTCCATGGAAATGATGTCCTTAATGTAATGTTTTCAAGAATGAAAAATAGGTTATGCATAATAATATTTGCATGAGTAATGCACTAACGAAACAATCATTATTTTTATTATTTATTTCTTGTTCCAGCCAGTGCACCATGACTGGTATATCAAAGGCAGTGGTATGTGCTATTCTGTCTGTGGGATGGTATATATAAAAGATCCCTTGCTACTAGTTGAAAACTGTAGTGGGTTTCCTCTCTATGACTGTCAAAATGACCATATGTTTGCAGGGCTCGAACTTAACGACGGCACTGACGGCAATTGCTGTCATTGAGATATACATTGCCGTAGGTAGAGAGCATCACCGACGGCACTTTTGTGCCATCAGTAAAACTCCCCAACAGTGGCAAAGTGTATACACCTGGTGTACATTAACTGCCAATATTCAACACTTACTCGTTTGAATGTCTATATACAACAAAATAACCTTTCAATTTGCTGCAAATGCCACTTTAAAAAATATATTGCCGTCGGGTGGCCGTTTCAGGCATGGCAATTATTTAAAAAATTGCCATGGGAGACAAATTCTTAAGTTCGAGCCCTGTGTTTGACATCCAATAGCTGATGATTAATAAAAAAAATCAATGTGCTCTAGTGGTATCGTTAAACAAAACAAACTATTTTTTTCTTTTTTCAGAGGCCTGCTTTGTAGTGTAAATGTGTCCATTTTGTGTAACTGGAGATGACCCTATTATAATACTGTAACCCAATTTATTTTACTACTAATGTTATTTCAGACTAGATATGCCCTGAAGATACTGGACTTACATCCTGGTTATAGAGGGGTAGGACATAGCTCAGTGGTATAGTGCTCACCTGATCTAGGATCGATTCCCGTTGATGGACCCATTGGGCTATTTCTCGTTCCAGCCACTGCTCCACAACTGGTGTAACAAAGGCTGTGGTATGTATTATCCTATCTGTGGAATGGTGCATATAGAAGATCCCTTGCTGCTAATTGAAAAGAATAGCCCATGATGTGGCAACAGCAGGTTTCCTCTCTCAATGTCTGTGTGGTTCTTAACCATATGTCCGATGCCATATAACCGTAAATAAAATGTGTTGAGTGCATCGTTAAATAAAACATTTCCTTCCTTCCATCATGGTTATAGAAGATGGAATGAATAAATGAATTAATAATTGAATGAATGAATGAATGAATGAATGAATAAATGAATGAATGAATGAATGCATGAATGAATAAATGAATGAATGATTGAATGAATGAATGCATGAATGAATGAATGAATGAATGCATGAATGAATGCATGCATGAATGAATGCATAAATGAATGAATGCATGAATGAATGAATGAAATGAATGAATAATTAGGAGATGGAATATACAAACCCCAGCTTCTGCCATCCTGATATCTTCCGACAGACCTCTATAATACTTGACTGTATGTGATTCTGTTAAAAATAATAACGTGATATATTAAACACTCATTTATTATATAGGCCCTAATCTTTTATATTCACATATCTATTTTCTTTCTCCCCAATTCTCATCATTAAAATTTCTCCAATTTGAAATGGTATGTGAGAAAAAAAGAGAGAATCAACTGATAGTTTCAACTTTGTAATAAATAACATTATATAACCAGGATTGTTTGTTGTTTTTTGTGTGAATTTATCATTGTATAATGGTCACAAATTGATAAATTCACAAAAATAATAAATATTTTTTATAATTACAAACAACACTTCTATTTACAATAGTTAAAAATAAACAAAAATAAGGTTTTAACATCCTTTCACTGACCTGTTTTTATGCAATGACATCCCGTCTGACGTAATGACGTCATCTTCTGAGGTTTATCGAAGGATAACATTAAGTTTTTATGTGATATCGTCCAATCAGAATAAAGTAAATATTAAAACAGCGGGAAGTTTGTAATTATATTTATCCTATAACTTACCCACACATTTCGATAATAATGTTTTGCTGTCAATCATGGGTTATTTGTTTACAGCGAACAAGACTTGTATACCTGAGCGTAACGTTTGGATGATATTTAGTTAAGTACATGACATCAAACTACATTTGTGCTAATTGCAATGACGTCATATTACCAGTGAGGCGACTTCAGAACTTTGATCATTCATTGAATATTGAATTAAAATGTTATTTTAGAAGTGTTATAGGATAAATAAAATTCGCTACTCATGTTTTTTAATATGTAAAATATCAACCTCGTCTTTTTAATCGGTATTTGTTGAGGCAGCTAGAGCCTCTGTATATTAAACCTACAATCTCACCTACTCATGTTACGCTATTTATACCTTGCCCTCGTCTCACATTTATGGGAATAGGAATGTGCACCTTCAAGACTATCATTTTGTGAAACGGCAAATTGACAGCTTTTAAAGGAACATTCCTGAATTTGCTGCAATTTTTAAGACGTTATCGACTAACAGAGACGTTTTAACAAGTGTAATTATATATCAAATATATATTTCTGCATAAAATATTAGTGGCTGTATATTAAACATGTTTCTGATCGTTCTAATATTTGTACCAGGTTAAATATAATTTTATTTCTAAAAATATGTCTTTTTCGTACGTACGAAATTATTTGAAGACAAAATCCCGTTTGGGCTTCTTACAAATATTAAAATGACCAGAAACACATTGAATATACAGACACTGATATTCTAAACAAGAAAATATATTTAATATGTAAGTTTAATCGCAGAAATATTGTATTAGTCGGAAACATCTTACAATGTAGCAAACTCAGGAATATCCCTTTAACACTAAGTACGCTCTAGCTCTATCATCACATGAAATAAACAGGAACGACTACAGGACAATCAAGCTACAAATTATGGTATAATATTATAATTTAAAATGTTTTATTATTACCCCACACACATATATACAAACACACATGTGACGGGACGTAGCCCAGTGGTAAAGTGCTCGCTTTATGCGTGGGGTCGATACCAGTCATTGGGCCCATTGGGCTATTTCAGCCAGTACACCACGTCTGGTATATCAAAGGCTGTGGTATGTGCTGTCTTGTCTGTGAGATGGCGCATATTAAAGATCCCTTGCTACTAATGGAAAAAATGTAGCGGGTTTTCTTTCTAAGCCTGTATGTCAAAATTACGAAATGTTTGACCTCCAACAGCCGATGATTAATATATCAATGTGCACACACGCACGCACACACACACACACACACACACACACATACACACACACCGTTAGTACAAAGTAACAGCTACCAGGTATGTATGTATGGGCTTGATCATTTGC
This sequence comes from Gigantopelta aegis, assembly GCF_016097555.1. Taxonomy (NCBI): domain Eukaryota; kingdom Metazoa; phylum Mollusca; class Gastropoda; order Neomphalida; family Peltospiridae; genus Gigantopelta; species Gigantopelta aegis. The sequence goes on from NC_054702.1 coordinate 22,076,610, forward strand.
AACAATTATCTTTGAAGGTTCCTTTCACAGTCGGTGCACAAAACCATTGCAACATGAGTCCAAAGTTTTAGAACTCCAGTTCAAATGGAGCCGGGAACGATTATTAAAATAAAATTAATTATGACAGTCATACAGAGACCTATATTTGAACCATTTTAACACTTACAACAAATGTTGATAAAAACTGCGTTTCTTGATTGTTAGTCTATCGCACACGTCTTGTTTCACAAGATGTTGACAATCTCAACCTGACCACAGAAAACTAGAGTTACCTCTCTTGGGTCAGTTTGTACATGACGTTTGTCTTGTCCGTTTACACAGATAAAGTTTTTGTTTAACGACACCACTAGAGCACATTGATTTATTTAAAAAATCGGCTATTGGATGTCAGACATTTCGTAATTTTTGACACGCAGTCTTCAGAGGAAACCCGCTGCATTTTCTCATTAGCAAGGGATCTTGTATATGCATTTCCCCACAGAAGGGAAAGAAAGAAATGTTTTATTTAACGACGCACTCAACACATTTTATTTACGGTTATATGGCGTCAGACATATGGTTAAGGATCACACAGATATTGAAATAGGAAACCTGTTGTCGCCACTTCATGGGCTACTCTTTTCGATTAGCAGCAAGGGATCTTTTATATGCACCATCCCACAGACAGGGTAGTACATACCACGACCTTTGCTATACCATTCGTCGTGCACTGGCTAGAACGAGAAATAGCCCAATGGGCCCACAGACGGGAATCGATCCTAAACCGACCGCGCATCAAGCGAACACTTTACCACTGGGCTACGCCATCCCCCCCCCCCCCCCCCACCCCTAGACACGACTGCACATACCTACAGCTACAACGGCCTTTGATATACCAGTTGTAGGGCACTGATTGGGACGCGATAAATACATTCATTTTATTATAGGATTGCTATTTTTGTTCTCCATTCAGAACTTGCTGCAGTTAATCCTAAAGTTCAGTAACATTTTCCCGTGACATAAATATTGTTAAATCATCTACATAATCCCTGTTTTACAATGTTCAACGAATAAAAGGGCATCTTTTGTGTATATTAGAAAAGCAGTAGCGGATCCAGAAAATCCATTGGGGGGGGGGGGCCCAATGACATGAGGTGGAAGGTCAGGGGACCTTTGGGGGAGGTTTGGAGGGGGATCGTAAAAAAAACAAAAAACAAATTATAACTATCGCAAAATTTGGGGGGGGGGGCAGGCCCATGGAGCTCCCCTAGTTCCGTCTCTGAAAAGGCTAGATATTCTAGTATTGATCCCCATGAAACACCATGAATAATGGGATGAAGCATTTATGTTGCGATTCCAATAGTGGTGTGTTGCATTCTGTTACTTAAATATGACTAGAACAAATCAAGATAATGTCCTTTGCAGTCTAAAATTTTGAGTCAGAATTGCATGGTCAAAACCACCAAAAGCTTTTTTAAAATCAAGAAATATAACTCTCTTTAGATTTAATTCGTTCATTTTATATAGCCATTTATCAGTTATATAAAGTATTGCAGTTTGGTATGAGTGCATTGGTCTAAACTCTCATTGGGAAGAATGCAAGAAGTCAAATGTTGTTAAGTAATAACATAGTTGTTTGGAGATATATTTTAATAAGTTTACACAGTGTTCAAAATACAGATATTGGCCTATAATATTTAGCTTCATATCTGTTCCATCAGAATTGAATACTGGGGTAACTTTGGCAATTTTAAAACATTGTGGATATAATAATTATGCCACTGTATAAAAGAAGTGTCTTTCTATTCAAAAGTGTTTAACTTAGCCTAAAATAAAGAGCAAGAAGTATAAATAAATAAATAAATAAATAAACAACAAACAAAATAAAATACTACAAAACAAAACATTTTAAACAAACATGAATTAATAAATGAATGGATGAATGAATGAACTGATTAATTTATGAATGAATGAATGAATGAATGAATGAATGAATGAATGAATAAATAAATAAATAAATAAATAAATGTCAATGTAGTGTCTTCTCTAGCTAGACGAACAGGGCACGTCCTAATACTGTCTGGGGTCAACGGACCCTTTCACCTCACAGCTAGCTGTGTACGGCTCTGAAACCAACCCAACTGTTTAGTTTGCACGCATATTATATATTGTTAGTTGCACATTTATGCATTGAGCAAAGATTACCTATATAAACAAGCAACTAGATATAACTGTCACTTGTGCATTCTAAATGAGTGTGACCAAAAGAAGCCTAACAAAACTGCTTACATGCATTCAAATAAAGCCTATTCCCCCTCCCATCCAATGTACCGCGACTGGTATATCAAAGGCCGTGGCATGTGCTATTTTGTCTGTGGGATGGTGCATATAAAAGATCCCTTGCTACTAATGAAAATATGTAGCGGGTTTCATTTCTACGAAATTACCAAATGTTTGACATCCAATAGCCGACGATTAATAAATCAATGTGCTCTAGTGGTGTCGTTAAACAAAATGAACTTTAAGAAACGTTTTTTTCTTTCAAATAAAGCTTACATGAAAATATCATTTCATTTCCAGCTGATTTTCGTGCTTATATCCAAATAATGTTCAAGCAAGCTGTCTTGGACAGTGTGGGCACACACCTCAGCTATTTGGGCTGTTTTTCCGAGACAAAAAGTAGGTATTTAGTTGTTAGTGGTTAGTGAGAGAAAAGTCGGTGTAGTGGTATACCCACTGAGTCATTAAAACTCGCTCTGGGTGGCAGCCGGCGCACCGAGTACCCAGTACCTGTCAACCTTATGCCCGATGCTTCAACCACGACACCACAGAGGCCAATCGTGGACATATATAACAAAGACTCACACACGCTCAATTGAAACCGGAAATGGATTAGCAATGTTGTTAACATAATTTATTTACATTTATGATAATTTGTTGTGTTAATCATTACTGACACTGGGTCTATACGTTAATTCGACGTGGATACATAAGGAAGTTCATTTTATTACACTAAAATATCACACATTATAAATACACAGAACGTTACAATAGTTAGTATGATCTTATGATGAAGTGGATGTCTACTTTTTTTTAAATATGGCATTCTTCTACTGTTTCTACGCAATAACATTTTGTTTCTGTAACAATCTATTTCAAAATAATTTATTGTGATTAATGCATTACAAGCGACTTTTGACGTCAGCGAATTAATTTCAAATCCTTCGCAGAACTAGCTATGACTTCCTTCGTGCACCCAACGCAGTTTCACTGATTTTATTGTCGTCTGCGAAAGAAGTCGAATGGCTGTCACAGATACCAAGTAATAAACTCCACTGGGGGCCTCGAGATGTGTGAAATTTCCTGTTTGTTTGGCCAATACCAGAAGCAAATAGGGTTTATTGCCTTTACCTGCCGTCACGACTGAATAGAAGATACAGATTTTACTTCAGTCCCAAGAAGAACTATATATTTTTTGTCCATCAGCGATCGAGACAATGAAACCGAGTGTCATTCTAGTGTACCTGGTACGTTAACACTTTATCTTCTATTATTCCGTTTTAACTATTTAAAATCTGTGAATGTAAAAATATATAATAGTTGAAAATGTTATTTTATGTTCGTCTTATATATTCCCTTTCCTCCCTTTCTCCATCCATTCATCCATTCATTTATATTCCCATCAATCCATCAATATATCTGTCTGTCTGTCTGTCTGTGTGTCTGTGTGTGTGTGTGTCTGTCTGTCTATGTATCTCTCTATCTGTCGGGGCGGGACGTGGTCCAGTGGTAAAGCGCTCGCTTGATGCGCGCTCGGTTTGGGATCGATCCCCGTCGGTGGGCCCATTGGGCTATTTCTCGTTCCAGCTAGGGCACCACGACTGGTATATCAAAGACCGTAGTATGTGCTATCCTGTCTGTGGGATGGTGCATATAAAAGAACCCTTGCTGTATTAGGAAAAATGTAACGGGTTTCCTTTGATGACTTCATGTCTGAACGACCAAATGTTTGACATCCAATAGCTAATGCTTAATTAATCAATGTGCTCCAGTGGTGCCGTTAAACAAAACAAACAATCCATCTGTCTGTCTGTTTACCTATCTGAATCAGTCTATTTTTTAACTTGTAACAGCTTCATATCCATATCATTTTATTTATGAAATGTATATGTATACACTTTCTTTGATGCTCCTACAAGATAACATTAAAAATATAACTAGATATACTCAAATAATAAAAATATAACTAGATATACTCAAATAATAAAAAATATAACTAGATATACTCAAATAATAAAAAATATAACTAGATATACTCAAATAATAAAAATATAACTAGATATACTCAAATAATAAAAATATAACTAGATATACTCAAATAATAAAAAATATAACTAGATATACTCAAATAATAAAAAATATAACTAGATATACTCAAATAATAAAAAATATAACTAGATATACTCAAATAATAAAAATATAACTAGATATACTCAAATAATAAAAGGAAGGAAGGAAAATGTTTTATTTATCGACGCACTCAACACATTTTCCTCTCGGGTTTCCTCTCAAAATCTGTGTGGTCCTTAACCACATGTCTGACGTCATATAAACGTAAATAAAATGTGTTGAGTGCGTCGTTAAATAAAACATTTCTTTCTTTCTTTCTTCTTTATGATGATATTCGAGTACAACATTTTTTAAAAGCAAAAGCTACAGTAATAAACTTTAATAACATTTTAGATAAAGAAACAAAATTTGTGTTACTTTTATAGTTTTAGGCCATCCGGATATTCTTAACATTACAGCCAAAAGTTGTCATCTTAGTTTTCAAAGATTGTTTTAAATATTTATAGGCACGTACATAATTTATGTTTTAAAAATATTTTCTTGTAAATCATTTTTGCTGTTGTTGAATATTTCAAATAATATTTTGTTGGCTTGTATACTTTTATTGCTGTATTATTGTATTATTATTGTTGAACTCTTAATTTTAATCTTTACACAAGGTAAGAATGTGTCTGTCTGTCTACATAATTATTCTAAATTAACTTGATCTGCGAAGTGAAAAGAGCATTCAGAAAGGAAACGGAGAGACAGTTGAACGTGTAGCTAATTAAAATATGACATTTCAAGATAAATATAGCTATACACCTCAATTTTCGAACACAGTGAAATTAAAGGTCGTGGTAGGTGATTTCCTGCCTGTTGGGAAAATGCATATAAAAGATATCTTGTTGCTAATGGAAACAACTATAGCGAGTTTTTTTTTTATGAAGGCTATGTGTCACTATTACCATATGTTTGACATCCAATAGTTGATGATTAATCAATGTGCTCCAGTGGTGTCGTTAAATAAAGAAACTTTATTTTACTTTCTATTTGAAATTAGTTTTACTATGTACTTTTTGCCTTAATAACCAATATCAGTGTAGTCGGATTAAATCCATCAATGCTCAAAATTCATTGTGTGGAGTAAAAAGCAAGCTTTGCTTCTCAAAGATTAATCTAGATGCAATTCCTAGACACTGAAAACCAGTCTAAGAAATTAGTCTCGAAACTCAACTCTTTATTAGACTTAAAATGAAACTTTGTTTCAACTAAAATTTATATTTATATTATCACTCCTGTTCAGTTCTGAATTTATTTAGAATACTGTCAAAAGTAAGATGGAAAACAAAAGCTTCTTGTGATAATGATTATCATCGAGCATATTGAGGCATTTTGAGTGCTATTTTCTGTCAACACCCTATCAATTCTGAGCCTTGTCCGGTTAGAAACTATTTGTTATAAATACATTTTACTGCATGTATTGCATAATTTATCACGTTCTACGCTCTCTAAAAGCAGCGAAATGTGGTAACTTACAAATTTTAGTGCATTTTGAGGGGCATTAGCTGCCTGACCCTATCAATTCTGAGCCTTGTCCGGTTAGAAAATATTTATTATAAATACATTTTATAGCAGGTATTGCATAAGTTCTACACTCTAAAAACAGCGAAACGAGAAAAGTAATAAAATTAGTGTAGGCTAGCGTTGCTCACCGAAGCTAAGTTAACGAGAAAGAAGACAAATTTAGACCCGGGCTTACATTCCTTGACGTCTGGTTTTATTCATGTTTCCCGGCAATTTGGACTTAACTCGCACCGACACAGTGCGACACCAGATCGGAGTAAATCCTCCCAGATGACTCCAGCGGATCGCCACTGGGTTATAGACCCGACGAAAGGCTGTATCTGTTTAGGTCTCACGAGCCCCCAACTCAGTAATGCTGAGAACCATGCATAAATATACATTAATATCATACTGGAGTCCATTGAAAACGAACCAGCCAATTTGCAGCTGTTGTTGTTATTGCGTGTGTGAGGTTACTACGTGTATTAAACACACAATAACCCTAACTCTTGTATATAATATTTGGGTTATTTATAACCAGAATTCATCCAGGTGTATAAAATCAGTTAAATGTATGAATTTGTTTTTCTCATATCATTTTTACAAAAGCAAATCTAACTGGTGCGTTTTTTTTGAAGTTCAGTTTATTTTAACGAAATACAAATTACAAAGTACACGTTTTGGGTTATTTATTGCCTACCAGAATACATTCAGTTATATTAAGTCAGTTAAACGTTTCTTATCACATTTTTTCACAACTTGTAATCTCACTTGTGCGTTTTTAAAGGAGTTTAGTATACTAATGTTCATCACTTGCAGCTTTCAATAAAGTTAAAACAGAACGAGAAGCAACATATAACAAATATAGTTTAATATCAGTTGACAGACGTCGCACCCGTCACTTAACATTACCGTATTACTTGTGATAAAACAGCTTCTTGTATAGAATTCACATTTGATAAATGTAGAGCCTGCTTTTCAGAAACGAAGATGTTTAAGCGTTTAAAATATACTCGCGGGAAAACGTTCTTGTACGTGTATTGCACAAAAGAACATGTCAAACGATAATGGACAAAAAATCTAATCGTTTTGAAGGAATTATTTACTGGTCATTCGTAAAAATTCTGAAACAATTTGCACAATTATAATTTGTGTCAAATCTCAAAGATTTAGAAACTTTGCAGTTGGTTTTATACCATTTTATTTGGTGCACATGAACTTTTTTCCGAGAGTATATAATTATGTAGTTGCATGCGTGTAAGACAAAAACAGACTTTGAATATACAGCCCTGAATATTCAATTCCTGTTCCTGCTAATTTTAGTGATAAAGGGCCGAAAGTTTAGGATACTGTCCGTATTCTGAAGTTGGTCTGTTTCATGAGGCCCAACTCGATACACATTTCAGCTGTACTGTAGGCACTGATATATTTAAGGGGCGGGACGTAGCCCAGTGGTAAAGCGCTCGCTGGTGCGCGGTCGGTTTGGGATCGATCCCCATCGGTGGGCACATTGGGTTATTTCTAGTTCCAGCCAGTGCACCACGACTGGTATGTGCTATCCTGTCTGTGTGATGGTGCATATAAAAGATCCCTTGCTACCAATGGAAAAATTTAGAGGGTTTCATTTCTAAGACTATATGTTAAAATGACAAAATGTCTGACATCCAATAGCCGATGATTAATAAATCAATGTACTCTAGTAGCGCCGCCCCTTAAAAAAATATATTACGATGACAGCAAACTAAGTACACTCTCTTTATTTAAATATACATTTCTTCAGCAGAAGTTCTAGCATAAAATATAGCTGTCATTATGTTAATAAAAGTTACACCCACTATTTTCTATATCTATAGATCCAGAACCGATTTGACGTTAACAGAAAATCTTTAATTTTGGCGACAAGTTCAAAGGAAATGTCAAATTTAGACACTTGTTAATTATCTGTTATAAATATGTGTTTAAAACAATATTCGTCACAGTTTCACACTGGGATAGGCTACTAAAACCAGTAATATATTTAGTTTTCTTAGGCTATTACTTTAATTTTGTGAACTTAAAAAAGAAGAAGCAAATTTGGTTACTTCCAAAGCCAAAACAATGGCTTTTTTGTTATAAAACACAGAAATTTTATGTGGTTTATATAGATCAATTAAAAATAGTACAGCAATTTCTATTAAATGACCATGCATATCATTATATTTTAATTATAAGGTATAATTTTTATGAAGGGGTCTACAATGTTTTCCGGCGAAAAGATCCCATACCAGACATCTGTTCTTATTGTACTTGAATATGTTGTATCCCTAACAATGATGAATGAAATACTTAGCAAGTACGTGTGTGTCAAAGATACATATGTAAAGTTTAAAATTGTCAATAAATAATTGTCGATAGATATACATATGTATTTTAATAATAAAACTATTATAAGCCTCTTTTGAACTGGCATGCGAATTGTAAAATATATTTGTTTATTATTTTGTTTAGTATGCATCTTCACTGACCATAAACCAGTAATAACACATTCAATACGGAAAATCATAAAACACTTGACGTCAGGTTAATAACCTATTTATGATGCTATAAAATTGAAATATTCACCATCAAAATGCACAAGAAGTCATTTGCCAGTGAAATTTATCAGGCTTTTTTCTTGTTTTTTTCTGCTATTTTTGATTTATCTAGCCGCGACAAATGTCTATGACGTGTGGTCTTCAAGGCCACACTATGTTTATTTCTAACAACACCGTATGCAATCCACTCCAGTTTCATGTGGATTTGTACAATTTAATAAATAGATTGTAGATTGCAGTGAGGTTGTACTTCCGGTAGCTAAGACCGATATCACGATAAGTCACCTTGTGTGCATTTCATGACTTATTTCTGATATCTATAATAATCTATCTACTCCAGCCAGTGCACCACGACTGGTATATCAAAGGCCGTGGTATGTGCTATCCTGTCTGTGGGAAAATGCATATAAAAGATTCCTTGCTGCATTAAAAACAGAAAATTAGCGGGTTTCCTCTGATGACTATATGTCAAAATTATCATATGTTTGACATCCAATAGCCGATGATTAATCAATCAATGTGCTCTAGTGGTGTCGTTAAACAAACTATAATAATCTAACAATAAGAAGTAAAGAAAAGTGTGTTTCTACCCATTCCTACAAAGAAACAAATGGCTGACCCTAATTTGTTTGTTAAATGTTTCTGTGGTTTTTTTTATTTAGAAAACAAAATACGTCATTGAAATTAGTAAAAATGAAGTAAAAACAAAAGCCGACCTAATTGGTTTCAGCATGTTTGATAAAGTTACAATAGAGTGAAAATGAAACACCAGCATTACCAGGATTACCAAAAAACCACTTCAGGTGAATGGAAATGTATATTCTAAATAATAAAATGTAAGTAAAGTGCACTTTTATTTGTGACAAAATGGGTTTAATAGCGAAAAACAACGGCGTAATGGTTAACAACTAGAGCGTGTCCCTTTAAAACACGAAATATCCTTAAACAGACTAGAACTCGAATTAATAAACCGCTACTTCTAAGACGCACGTGCGATTTTAAAAATATAAAAAATGCCATTTTTAGTACTACAAACACCAGGATGACCAGAACCACCCCGGTTCTAAACAATAAAATATAAATAATGTTTGATTTCAGTTATCATAAACGGTTCTAATAGTGAAACATATGCCGTAGTGTTTAAAAACTAGGGTCAGTCCCTTTAAATGATTAACGTACATGAAGACTTTCGCTAATCAGAATTGTCGAATATTTAATGTATCAACATATTCAATGCATGCCACTGTTTTGCAGACGATCCTTGTTTGTCATGCTGACAGTTTTGGCGTACTGCGAGGCTTTCCAGGCTTTTCTATTGGCATGAGACAACGAGGATTTGGATTTCAATTTCGTCCGTTCCTTTTCCAACGACCACACCAGAACAGAGGACGCTGCGAGGATCCGTGCAAGGTAACTTCATTACAAGAACTGTTGAAATACTCATGGGTGGAAACAGAGGAGGTGTAGGGAGTGTGCACCCCCGTTTTGACAGGCTATATATCACTATTGTCAAAATGTAGACGTGCAATGCTTAGCTCATTAAAAAATTCGCGCTTCTCTTCTTATTTTCTTCAAATTCCTTCATTCATCCCTGACAATAATTCTACAAATAATGTCAGGGATTTGGAGTCTAAATCAGTAATCTGTGGCAGTTTTGTAGTGCAGTGAAAAAATGATTTGCAAGAACGATGCGAGGGCGATCCGATCTCTTCTCTTGACTTTACGATTGTCCAGTTGCTAATCTGAGCTCACTTACAACTCGGTTCTCGTCGTATACAACTCCCACGACTGATTAGTTGTTAATCTGAGCGCACCCATCATAAGTCAGAAGTTGGGAAAATTACAACGCAACCGTCGAGTTGGCCAACTTCATCGTGACAGTTGATAGTCGGACTCTAGCATTAGAGATCTTAAGACAACGTAGATTGCGGGGTTGCTTGGTTGAAGTCGAGGTCCATAAATCTGCAGTATGAAGAAGTGTTATTTTCAGTTTAAATGTGTCATTGTTTGTCTAACTGGAGAAGACCTTACTAGTATGCTACTAGGCTCTAGTTCCTTGTTTCTACTGCAGCTTATTGTTTGTTTTACTTCAGAACATGGAAGCAGCGTGTGAAAGCCAAGGCAAGATCTGTCGAATAGTTCAAGTGAACTGCTTCATACCGCCATGTGTTCCTGTGGCACAATGTGTGCGTAAGTAGATTAGTCAGATCAGATCAGATCAGTTCAGATCAGTCAGTCAGTCAGTCAGTCAGTCACCGAATACCACCCACCCACTCATTTGTTCACTCACTCGCTCACTCACTCAATCAATCAATTAATGACTCGCTAACACACTCACTCACTTCCTCACTCCTTCACTCACACACCCACCCAATTACTCACTCAGTGACTGAGTTAGTCAGTCAGCCCGGCCAGATAGTTTAATCTTTAAGAGTAGCTAATATGGCAGCAATGGGGTTCGTATCTCAACTGAAGGTAGGAAGGAAATGTTTTATTTAACGACGCACTCAACACATTGTATTTACGGTTATATGGCGTCGGACATATGGTTAAGGACCACACAGATAGTAAGGGAGAAAACCCGCTGTCGCCACTTCACGGGCTACTCTTTTTGATTAGCAGCAAGGGATCTTTTATATGCACCATCCCATAGACAGGATAGCACATACCACGGCCTTTTATGTACCTGTCGTGGTGCACTGGCTGGAGCGAGAAATAGCCCAATGAACCCACCGACGGGGATCGATCCCAAACCGACATCGCATCAACCGAGCGCTTTACCACTGGGCTTATCTCAACTGACCTCCTAACCATATATTAGATACCCAACAGTTAATGCGTGGCTTAAAATGTGTAGATTTAAAACAGTCTTTACCTTCATTTTGCCCTTATATTCCTTTATAGTTTTCGTTTTACTTTCTCTCATGACAACTCATGACAACTCATGACACTCATCCGACAAACATCCTGTACAAAAAGAAATATGAAAAAGTTCCACCCACAACAAAACTAATGATAAAATTAAACAAACAATCAAGAATCAAAACAAAAACAAAAACAAAACAAAGCAAAACCACCACTACCCCCCCCCCCCCCCAACAAATAAAATAACCACCACCACCATCACCACCAACACCACCACCACCAACACAAACATAACATAAAAGTAACAAATACATTTGAGAAATCCCAAATCCCAATTCCTAAACAAATACATAATTCCTAAAATTATTTTAAAAATAATTTAATGAAATTTTTACTGTCTACAGTATAACGCAGCATGATTTCATAGTTTATTTATCGATATCCAAATAAAACTTGGTCTCTTACTATTTCAGGTAACCCAGTTCGGGTGGATTCGTTCAACCCTTGTCGATACAATGGGCCTGTTCTGAGCACGTCATATCGCGAGTATGCCAGTTGTCATTTCCTGGGGTTGAGCTGCCCGACTGGTACTCGGTGTGTACCCTACAACGGAGGATCAAAATGTTGTTACGCACCAGCGGGATGCAAAGCCGCTGCAGGTACTAAACTGCAGATCAGTATATTTATTGCCATTTATCCTGTCGGTGAACTTGGCAAATAGAGAACAAAAGAGGAGGATACAGAAATAATATTAAAAAACCCGATAAAATATAAACAACTTCGTTTCCATTACTGCTAATGGTAAAATGAAGCGGGTCAGAATTACTAAATGTTTGAGATCCAATAGCCGATGATTAATAAATCAATGTTCTCTAGTGGTGTCAATAAATATTTTACTTTTTGGACTTTATATGTCAAAAGGGCGAGACATAGCCCAGTGGTAAAGCGTTCGCTTGATGCGCGGTCGGTTTGGGATCGATCCCCGTCAGTGGGCCCATTGGGCTATTTCTCGCTCCAGCCAGTGCACCACGACTGGTACATCAAAGGCCGTGGTATGTGCTATCCTGTCTATGGGATAGTGCATATAAAAGATCCCTTGCTGCTAATCGAAAAGAGTAGCCCATGAAGTGGCGACAGCGGGGTTCCTCCCTCAATATCTGTGTGGTCCTTAACCATGTTCGATGCCATATAACCGTAAATAAAATGTGTTGAGTGCGCCGTTAAATAAACCATTTCCTTTTCTTATATGTCAGAATTATGAAATATACGACATCCAATGGCCGATGATAGTTGTGTCGTTAACCAACACAAATGTTTTCCTTTATATGTCACAATTATCAAATGTTTGACATCCAATATCCGTGATAAATAAATCAAAATGCTCTAGTGGTGTCGTTAAACAAAACAAACGTTTAATTTTATATACTAGAATGATCAATGTTTGACATCCAATAGCCGTGATAAATAAATCAAAATGCTCTAGTGGTGTCGTTAAACATCAAATAGCCGATGACTATTCAGTCAATATTCTCAAGTATTGTAGTTAAATGTTTCACTTTTTTTACTTTTGGCCGATGACTAATAAATAAATGCGCTCTAGTTGTGTCGTTAACCAATACAAATGTTTTCCTTTATATATCAGAATTATCAAATGTTTGACATCCAATAGTCGTTGACTAATTAATCAATGTGCTCTAGTGGTATTGTTAAGCAAAACAGACTTTTTAACTCTATATGTCAGAATTATCAACCGTTTGACATCCGATAACCGATTACTAACATATCGATGTGCTCTAGTGGTATTGTTAAACAAACCAAACTTTTAACTTTATATGTCAGAATTATCAAATGTTTGACATCCAATAGCCGATGACTAATACATCAATGTGCTCTAGTGGTGTCGTTAAAGAAAACAAAATTTTAACTTTCTTGTGCTGGAGTGTCGTTAAACATTCATTCATTCATTCATTCATTCATTCATTTAACTTGTTTCAGAAGCGGCTCCAGCTAAACCAGTCGTCCTTCCTCCAACATCCAATCGCTTCTGCCCGGCGCCAAACCTGCTGACCTGCAGACGACAAAACTGTCAGCGTGAACAGGACTGTCCTGTCGGCTACTTCTGCTGCACCACAAGCTGTGGCACAAGGTCCTGTTCTCTTTCCCCTAGACTCCGCCGTCCCAGCAATGATTTGGCCGCAATGTTCAGAGAAAAGCCTCGAGGAATCCCGGCAGGTCCTCCCGTATCCGTGGGATCCCGCTTTGGCTTAAAGTCTTCACTGTTCGCAGGACCACGAGGAGGAGGGTTTAGTCTTCCAGGATTGCACTCCATTGACAGAGGGACGTGTCCTCCCATGATGTCCATCAAGACCTGTCGTTCAGATATGTGCCAGACGGACGCGGACTGTTATCTGGGGAAGTGCTGCATTTCAAGATGCGGAAAACGCGTGTGCACGGCTGGGAAAGGACGGATTTCTTTCTTTGGCTGAGTGGATGATCGATAGTAAATAATGTATATATTTGTACTGCTGATGTTTGTGTTTTGTATTTTAATGTTCCCCCCTCTCCCACATAAATGGTTTACCGATTTTTATTATTAATCTAGTTTCTGATCCCAGAGATGGTGATGTTGCTCAGTATGAGCAATGCAATCAAATCCAATCAAATGTTCCAGTTATTGTTTCTAAACTATACTGACGTCCAACAGAAAACTTTACAAGGCTTGACATTGTATTACAGAAAAGCAACAGACGGTACGGTATGGTGGAATATGAAAGTATTATGAAATTCAACATTTAGTCTGGACTGGACTGGACTGATTATTTAACGTACACATTCAGAACAAGCTGTTGTAGCGTACGCCTGTCTTGGGCACAGGTACCGGCCACTGCTGGTTTCTCTGCCCAGGACAGGAAAGGTTGGGGGGGGGGGGGGGGGGGGGGTGAGGAGGGATCGCCTGCAAGGGAGCACCAGCAGCCCGACCGTGGTCGGTAACAGGCGGGGGGGGGGGGGGTTGGGGGGGGGGGTGTGTTATGGAATTTAGGATTTAAGCTAAAGAGAAATGGTGCGAATTTTTGATGAAGGAAATTAGGCGCAATTTGGAACGGTCGATCTGACAAAAAGAGGTTTGGGAGCTACGAATATCTTTGGATATTAGTAGGCCGAGAGTAGCTCAGTAATTAGACCTATCAACATTTAAACGTGACAATGCACTTTATGATACATGCAAAGTGTGTGCAAGGTGGTTTCTAAAATTGTTGTTTTCGAGTGTGCAAATGCGAATAATTTGTACATGCTCATATACCACTAGAGTTTCGAGCATGTCCGTCCCGGGGCCTGTCTCTGGATAGCCAGGGGGTTGTCCCGGGACAGAAAAAAATTAAGCGGACAATTTTTTAATTTACATCCAAAAATTAAATAGACGGCCTTGGTATACCACGTGACCGTTATCATTTTGGTTCGGTTTGTTTTCTCGTGCACGGTTCGCGCAATCAACATCCGATTTGTTGTCGTTTGCTTGTTGTTCATTTGTGAGGTTTTCTTCACAGTTCGTGAACATTTTTATTAACAATAAAGTTCAGACAAGTAAGTATCTCAATACAAAACATTACAAACCATTAAAACCATTAAGTCTTACGATATCTGGAGAGGACAGAACAGTTAGAACATGCCCAGGAGAGGTGAAAGGAACGCACCCCAAGTCTGTGTGCACTCTGGAAAATTTGTCATGACATAGGCATTTCTGTGCTTCGAGCGATATCTACCGGTGACATCAGAATACTAACTTTCAAAATTATTTCCAGTTATTGGGTCACGGAGATTCCAATGGTATTTATCGATATAAAACCTACCTTTTCACTCTATTTTATAAAAACGTGATCTAAGTGTGTTACAGTTTTGTAGATTAACCAAAATTATAATTAATTTTCGTGGGCTGAAATTAGGGCGTGCGACTTTAAGGCCGTTAGGGTGCACAGCTTGTAGGGACAAGATGGGTTGCATCCCGTCATGAAAACCCCCAGATTGACAGTCAATAGACGTTGAAGGTGTAGTGCTGTACTGAAATACAGATCTTGAGAAGCCGGATCCGTCTGAACGAGAGAGAGAATCAGACTATGGTATAGTCCAGTCGTCGTGGGTTGGTATAGTGGTGCGGACGGGCCCAACTCCGGGGGATACGAGATGGTATCACAATAAAACAAAGTAAAGTCTAGAAAAGAGTAGTAGGGGCCGACCCCGCTTCCTATTTCTTCTTAGAGTGGGGAGGTCAATCTTCCAGTGCTGCTAGGACAGGCTCGGACATGTAGAGACTAAACGCGAACAACCGTGGCGTTCTGCAGAATGGCCGTCATACGAGTCACGAAAAGAAACAAGACAACATAGTCAGACGGAGAAATGATGTGGAGGCAAGGAATCTCGCTAAAAAAGAATCCAACCTGGTGTTGCAGACTGTCGAAACGAGAAGCGTTCCAGCGTCAGTCAGTTCCAATTGCCGCATACATCCCAGTAGAAGACTTCACTTCGCTGACAAAAACAACGAAGTCAAGGATCCTCAAGTCGAGCCGCGAAAGCACGTGTAGTGTACACAAGCGAAACAAACACGTCTTACCGCGTCGAGCTCCAGACTGGGAATGCTGTTTTCGAGTAGCAAAATTTCTGCCCGAATTAAACAAAAGTGCTCGAATCTGGATTACAACATTTATTCATATAGCATTACTGCCAGACAGCTATATAGGAGTTGTAAACGAATCGCCACGCATTTTTTATTTTTTTTTACATGGATTACAACTAGAGCTGGGCGGTATTGAAATTTGAAGTTCGGTGTTGATATCGGTACTTTTGGGTTGATTTACCTCGGTATCGGTACGGCAGGCCCGTACGCAGAAATGTATTTGGGGGAGGTGGGGGGGGGGGGTGCGTAACTGCGAAAACTTCATACAGTTCACATCGCCGGACTATTTTTATTTTTTTAACACATCCACGGACGGACCTCGGCAGACTATGGGTGGTGCGTACGCACCCCTCGCATCCCCACCTGCGTACAGGCCTGTACGGTATTCGGTATTGACACAATACCGATCGCTATTTTCGGTATACTCGGCTTTAAAAACATGCCTGTGTTATGGCTCACCCGCTAATTTCATCTAAATACAATTAATTTCTATACACAAGGCTCTCGTCTGATTTATACCAACCCATTTTGCGTTCGTCAGATATATTATTTGTGTTTTCCGGTATTTTGAAATTTGCTCGGTACGGTAAATCGCCCAGCTCTAATTACAACTAATATTGTGGGTAGAATGATGGAAATACATGTACATTGTAAAAAAGTGTTCAGGCCAGCTCATTTTGCCCGAATTGTTCGTTTTTGCCCGAATTTGAGGATTATCTCCAGGACTGGGGGTGGGTGGGTGCTTTTGCTCCCCTCCTTGACCCCCCCCCCCCCCCCCCCCCCCCGTACGCTTATGAACATATGTCCTGTACAGACAATCCAGATAGCTGAAGTGTGTTTCCTGGACACCGTTCTGAAAAGAACAAAAGTCACATTAAACTGAGTCATGAGAAAAAGACCATGTACAATATTAAGGGAACACATGGTATTTGAGGCCAAATTAATTCACTATTAACCTAGTTATTTAGAATACTGAGATGTAATGTGAGAGTTAATGTTCGTAGTATTGGATTGACTGCCAGTAGGGGCGGGTTGTAGCCCAGTGGTAAAGCGCTCGCCTGATGCGCGGCCGGTCCAGGATCGATCCCCGTCGGTGGACCCATTGGGCTATTTCTCGTTCCAGCCAATGCTCCACGACTAGTATATCAAAGGCCATAATATGTGCTGTCCTGTCTGTGGGAAAATGCATATAAAAGATCCCTTGCTGCATAAAGAAAAAAATGTAGCGGGTTTTCTCTCATAACTACGTGTCAGAATTACCAAATGTTTGACATCCAATAGCCGATGATTAATTAGTCAGTGTGCTCCAGTGGTATCGTTAAACAAAACAAACTTCTTTTTTTACTGCCAGTAACACGGACAACTTCTGACACTATGAATTCATGGTTTTGTTTACAATCAATGTTTGCTCTTACTATTTCTGTGTTCCCTTATGTCTTTTCATCAATACAGTGTATGGTGAATATAATGGTTGTTTCGACATTTGGTCGAAATAGAGATATAGGAAACCTGATGCTGGAGCTGAAGCCACTATTCTGAAAAGCAGTAAGAGATCTTCTATATACACGTCCCTATAGACAGGCAAATACACGCCACGGTCATTGGTGTACCAATCGTTGGACATTAGTTAAGATGAGGGGAAACTCAAGTCTTTTGAGGGTAATCGATTCAGCCCCAAACATAAGGAAAAGTTAAAGTTTGTTTTGTTTAACGACACCACTAAAGCACATTGATTTATTAACCATCGGCTACTGGATGTCAAACATTTAGTAATTTTGACATATGGTCTTAGAGAGGAAACCCGCTATATTTTTCATTAGTAGCAAGGGATCTTTTATATGCACCATCTCATAGACAGGATGACTCATACCACTACCTTAGATGACCAGTTGTGGTGCACTGGCTGGAGCGAGAAATAGCCCAATGGGCCCACAGATGGTAATCGACCCCTGACCGATCGCGCATCAGGCGACCGCTTTACCACTGGGCTACGTCCTGCCCATTCCTTCAGAGAGATACAACATAGTACTTCTGTGGATACAACATAGTACTTCTGTGGATACAACATAGTACTTCTGTGGATACAACAAGCGGTACGTAATACCACCAAATCAAATTCCACATATGACAAAGAGTACCTATCTGGCCCAAGCAGAAACATGTCTCCTTTTGTGTACATCTTTGAAACAAGATAATATAGTGATACTGATTCAAATAACATGAATGTTGTAACCATAAAAAACAACACTTGGTGACAAGTCAGGTCACACATTTCACCAATGCCAAGCTTGGAAATACTGAAAACTCTAATTAAACTTGGGAACACTTTAAATGTTTATCAGTCAGAAAATATTTAGTACCGTACCCTGCTACTAGAAAGTAGGGTGGGGTTTTTTGTATCAAAAAGTTCTGGATTGTGGCGTACTAAGGATGTGTACAGTACCGCCAACCGCCCCGCCCCCCCCCCCAAAAAAAAAAAAAAAAAAAAAAAAATAATAATTAAAAAAAAAAAAAATAACACAACCTCCCCCCCAAAAAAGCCCACCCCCCCCCAAAAAAAAAAACCCCCAAAAAACCAACAACAACAAACAAACAAAAAACCCAACAAAAAACAAAAAAAAACCAAACAAGCAAAAATTAACAACAAAAAACCAACAGTCACACACAAAACAACAAAACAAACCAGCCCCTAAAAACTCATCTACCCTTCACATTTACCAACCATACCTACCATGGTACCACTCTCCTGTATCTCGCCATATTAGGGCAAGATCTTGCTCAGTTGGTAGAGCGCTAGCATGAACTGCTTAGACCGTACGATCGAATCCCCTTTGACCCATTAGTGTGGTAGATTATGTCATAAATTTAGCTTCCGTAGGATTTGAATGCCCAAATTGAGATAGGGGTGGATTCTGGCTTGGTTTTTTGTAAAGAATTCAAAAATGGACGGTAACAAATTTTCTGACCCCATTAAAGGGGTCAAATGACCCCAAAATGACCTTGACCTTTTTTTGATTGCTGTGAAACATATTTGTGCACATCTCAACAACATATTCCATTATTTCATTGCCTTTTGCGAATGGCAATTCTTTTAGGATATGGTTCAAGGTCATATGAGGTCAAGGTCACCAAAAAAGGTAAAGGTCAAATCACAAATACGAGATTTTTATAGTGAAAACAAGATATTTGAGTTTTAGCAAGTCATATTAAAGTACATACTAGTACATGTAACTACTACACACACAGTTAGTGTTTTAGATCATCAGGGTCAAGGTCATGCACTTAGGTCAAGGTCAACTTGATAAACTAATGTATTTCTGCATTCTTTCAGAGCTTTTACACTTGCAGAATGACTTTAGCGGCGAGCAGAACCATTTTCTAACCCCTTAGTTTTCTATTTTCAGGAAGGTAACATGGAAAAATATTATCTTCATGTGTTTCTCTTTCGTCAAGGTCAATCATGGTTCTTGAAATCAGCAGTCTCTTCTTTATTTTTCAGGCCATGGTTCATCATAAGCATGCGCTGTTGTCATCAGTATAGATTGTATAAAGTAGATGGCAGAAAGCTTGTAGATAGCAAATCGAAATCAACATGGCAGATGACATTTCAGCTAGATGTGTCATATGCAACGAGGGAGAGACTCTGGTCGCTTTGTGACTAATCCTAGCCTTGATATGATCACATCAATCAAGGACTATGCCGTAAAACGAGCTGAACTGGGTGAACCTGAACTAAAGCCTCTAGCTGATTACATGACAAACTTAACTGAACGTGAACTTAATCTGGTTCGGTATCATTCAAACTGTAAAAAAAACTGTTGTTAACAAACTGCTTACTGAAAGAGCAGCAAAACGGTCATGTTCCCCGGTTGACATGACAGCTCCGCGTAAAGTTGGACGTCCGTCAACCTCTGGTGATCGAAGTCGGCTTCGTAGAGCAAGCAGTTCAAAACCAAAGGAAAAAATGTGTGTCTTTTCACCATGTTCGTATGAAGGTAAGGAAGAGCTTCACATGGTAACAACTGATAACAGAGGACAAACACTTCTCGACATAAAGCAGAAAACAACTGACGACCACGTCAGAACGTGTTTATCCAGTCTTCATGAACCCAGGGATGCTCACGCTCAAGAAAAGTGGTATCATTCAAGTTGCATTCAAGATGCCCTGCGGTCACTTCCGGTTGTAAGCACAGCTCAGTCTGATTTTGATGTCAGACAGCGCATATCAGATATTCAGCTAATCATGTACGTGGAATCTTGCCTTTCTGAGAATGGGACCATCAGTATGACTGACGTAAACAATGTGTATGTAGGTATATTGCATGAAAACAAAATGGAGAGAGCTGAAAACCAGAGGAAACATTTAAAGTCTCTTATAAGACAGCATATACCAAATGCTAAGTTTGTTCAGCCACCACGTCGTAATGAAAGTGAAAATATAGTGTCGTCTGAACTAGTTGGCAAAGCTGTCGATGATTTCATTCAGCAGGATGCTAAATCGACTATAGATGGACTTGTCAAACTGTCTCGTACCTTGCGCAGAGAACTTCTCGAATATAGGGACAAATGGAAATTCAACGGAAAGCTGGACAATTTCAATAATCCGCCTCTTCTCCACTTTCTGCTCAAACAGGTTCTTTTTGGCCCTCATTAAAAACATGTAACTGGTAGACTAAATGTTGACTGTAAAAGAACAGTTGATATTCTATGGCAGGTCATACTACAGAATGTCAAGACAGACCGTCAGGTGAGGCACAAGCCAAAGGGTGATACTGGTTTTCGGCAAAGGTCTGAAACGCCTGTTTCGATAGGCCTCCCACTGTCGCTACATAGTAAGGTTCGTGATAAAAGTCTGGTAAACTTGATATCCGATATGTATTTGGGCAGTTCATATGATAGTGTAAAGAGTTGCATGTGGGGTCATAGAGAGGATGAAGGAGACAGGAGGCTATGTTCTTCCAAGTTTCGTGAAGAAAGATAAATCTATTTACTTCGCTATTGATAACATAGACTTTTTGGAAGACACAGCATATGGATAAAACACACTGCATGGGACTCTAGTTGTGATCAACCAAGAGGATGGTGAGGGGGAAACTATCAATGACACACTTCAAATTCCTGAGAAGTCGTGACCAGCCTCAATTGATGTTATCTACCGTGAAGAGCCAACCATTGTACCAAAACCAGTCAAATTTGAAGTGTACGACATTGAAGATGGCACGGATTTACTGTTGGATTATGAACAAAAGGACCGCGCATGGGCTCTGGCGAACTACCTTGGTAATAAAAGATTGCAGCAACCTAGACAACACAACTCATCTGAGGATGGAGCAGACGAAGAAACTCAAATGCTTTCGGAAGTTGAGGACCTGATTCTAGTAGACGAACCAACTACAAGTTCCAGGCCAACGAAGTAGCATTCTGGAGGTATCTCAAGAACCTATGAAATCGCGAAAAACTGGGAAGGAAGACGTTTTGCCAACATGGGCAGCTACCAATTCAGTTCTGAAATGTAGTGAAGGGATTGAAATTAAGAGGACTAACAGTTCACCAATTGCTCCCATATTCAAGCAATCTCCAACTGATTATGCAACTCTGTATACTGCTCTCTTGCTCACTCGGGAAGTATCAGCCGTTGTCGTTGGCCCAGAAAGGAAGACTGTAATCACACTTGATCTTGACCTCTATGAACGTGCACTCAAGATACAGCAGTCAACAGGCAATGATAACTGGGTTCTACGAGCTGGCGAATTGCATATAACTATGGCTGCTTTACACGCACTAGCAAAATACACTGAGGGCAGTGGTCTTGACACAGTAGCTATTGAGACATCAATATACTCTCCTGCAGCTTTGCGAGCTATCTTCACTGGAAAGGCATTCAAAAGAGGAGTAGAATACCACATAATGAATGCGTTGGCTTGCTTTTACATGAGATTTGATACTATCCTTGGCAAATCTCCTCCTGGTCCTCTGATATTCCAATGTGAAGAGCTCAGAAAGAGCCTGCATGGTCAGGATCCGAAGTTTGTGGAACATTTTGACGCTGTTCGAAACCATTACAATCAGATGGAGATGTCCACCCCTGGTGCCGGAGAACTTGCTACTTTCTTGGATAGCTACACGACACAAGTTGAAGTACTTCTTCACCTCATCCGAGCAAGTCGTCAGAACGATTGGGAAGGTTTCCTTGCTGCGTTGAATGAGCAAATCAAGTACTTCATGGCGCATGATTTGTTCAATAAGGTTGAGACTAGCACATGTAAATCAATATGGCACAAAAGCACATACAGTTGATTTGACATGAAACCAACTTGCTGTCGATTGCCGGTATGTCTTTCCGGTATGCCAATGGCTGAAATCAGGCTCTTGAATGACGGCCAGGGTGATCAAGGTACACTGAGTATTCTTATATCATCCAGTTAGTATATTCAAAATATGTTGCAACTGCCTGGATGATGTCAAGTTCAATATTTGACTTGCTTCCGCTAACTTAAAGGAAGATAACGTAGGCCTATCAGATATGTACGATAAGCACATGTGACCTTGACCTTTGAGTGTGACCTTCAGCACTGATGAGCTTAAAATTAGTTTAATTATATTGCCTGATGTTAATACTGTAAGGGCACTCACTTATATCATCAAAATCATTGCATTACATAACATGATTTGCCACTATCTGTAGCAGAATTGTCAGAAAAAGGTCAAGGTCATTAAAAGGTCATATGACCCCTTTAAAATGATGGGAAAATTTGTTACCATCCATTTTCATGATTATCATATCCAAATAAAACAAAATCCACCCTTATCTCAATTTGGGCATTTAAATCCTACGGAATGACATAACCAACCACACTACATTGCCAGTCTCCTGCGACTGGTATGTATGTCTACGGTGAAAGTTCATATAGAAAGATCCCTCGCTGCTAATGGAACAATATTACTGAAGGTTAATTAATATAATCTAGCGGTGTCTCAAACTATCTCGCTATAGTGTCATTATTTGCCTCATATTTGGTATCTGCTGGTTTTTTATCTGTCTGTCAATTTAACATTTCGCCCACAACCCTGACACCTAGGCACATACCCTGCTGGCAACCTTTACACCCAGGTCTATAGGGCCTACCACTATTTCTGGACTGTCATCCGACCAGATAACAACAAAAGATCAGTAAAATATGTCTCATATTAAAATCCCGAACTTTACCACTAATTGTGGACTGCCAACTGACCAGTTAACAAAAGAAGGAAGGAAGGAAGGAAGGAAATGTTTTATTTAACGATGCACTCAACACAGTTAACAACAGAAGATACAAAATCTACAGACAGGACAACACATACCACAACCTTTGATACGTCGATCTTATAGATTAAAATAAAACCGGCTACTAGATGTAAATCAATCTTGGGACCCCCTCACGTCTCATAAGACTCTTCCACTAAGTTTCTTTTAATCACACGTCTGCTACATTAAACATCCATGTCTCACCGTCGAATCCTTTCCGCAGCGCATCAGTCTGTGTACCTTCCACTAATTAACGCTCCCTCGTTTGCCGAAGGTCATGGCAAGGGCACCACGAGTTGCTTCTTCAGACTTCACCAATCAGTTAGCGCAGACGAGAAACCCGTCTTCAAGCCCACTTAGATAAGTGAACCTTACTTGCGGCTCTCACTAACGTCCAATTATGACGATCCCTATCAGAAAAATCGGCTTTCACTCCCCGCCAGACGAACCACTCCATTCCTACACTGTCACGGAACTATACAGGAAGAAGTGCTGCGTCAAATTACAGTTGCAGACTTAACCCCGTGCTTCTCACGCTGAAATGAATTTAAAATGTGGAAATGAGGAGTGGGAATATGGTATATGCTTAAATTCACGTTCGGTGATGAAGTAGGTGTTTCATAGCAGATAGTAAATTATTGCATTTCCTGTTATGCTCCTGCAACGTTTTCATCAAAAGTCAGATTCCGAGGATGTAGAATCGTCCAAACTCGTTTCAGATTTCGACTAGATGGCGGGAATTGTGTCTAGTAATTTATAACAGTAAAACGTTTTTTCCAAGATATCTGTGTATGATACTCAACAAGTTAATATTTTTCAAAGATGGACAACGTATAAATAATTTTTCTCTAATGCGTTAGCGTTATTTCACTAAGGAGAATATCAAACAATGCGATGCCTCAATGTGAGTTTTGTTATTAGTAAAACTAAAATATCTGTCATTTTCTTCATACAATTATTTTGTACAATGTATTCTTCAAGAAAGCCAAGCTTTGTCTGAGATGTCAATATTATATCATACATGTCTCTTTGATGGGATCCGACGCCATATGACCGTAAATAAAATGTGTTGAGTGCGTCGTTAAATAAAACATTTCCTTTGATGAGAAACATTCAAAATGGATGGGTGAATAGAAATGTGGGTGGTTGAAAAGATAAATGGTTGGATTGAAATGCAAAGGGTGAATAACTGGGTGGATATATGAGCTGCATACATGCAGGCACGTACAGCACGCACACATGTATATTCACCCATCCACACATCCATCCATACATACATACATGTACATACATTCTTACATACATAGATACATTCTTACATACATAGATACATACATATATATATATACATTCATCCATCCACCCATCCATTCATCCACCCATCCATCGATCCATCCATCCATCCATCCATACATCCACCCATCCATCCATCCATCCATCCATCCATCCATACATCCACCCATCAATCCATCCATCCATCCATCCATCCATCCATCCATATATATACATCCATCCATCCATCCATACATCCATCCATCCATCCATACATCCATCCATACATCCATCCATCCATATATATACATCCATCCATCCATCCATACATACATACATCCATACATCCACCCGGGCGGGACGTAGCTCAGTGGTACAGTTCTCGCTCGATGCGCGGTCGGTGTGGGATCGATCCCAGTCGTGGCCCATTGGGCTATTTCTCGTTCCAGCCAGTGCACCACGACTGGTATATCAAAGGCCGTGGTATGTACCACCCTGTCTGTGGGATGGTGCATATAAAAGATCCCTTGCTGCTAATCGAAAAGAGTAGCCCATGAAGTGGCGATAGCGGGTTTCCTCTCTCAATATATGTATGGTCCTTAACCATATGTCTGACGCCATATAACTGTAAATAAAATGTGATGAGTGCGTCGTTAAATAAAACATTTCTTTCCATCCATCCACCCATACATAAATACATCCATTCATCCATCCATCCATCCATACATACATACAACGGCATGGGGCAATTTGTGAGGCCAGAAAGGATTTAATTATCCCCTGTTCCAGTGCGTTAATATCTATGTATGTAACAGTGAACCTCGACATACATACAATATATAGATATTCATACATCAACACATACATACATACATACATACATACATATACGTTTATTAAACAACTGGTTTATATCAATTTATATCAATTTCTTTCTTTCTTTCTTTCTTTCTTTCGTTCTTTCTTTCTTTCTTTCTAAATATGGTAATTCACAAAAAGCATTCAAAAGCAAGGCACCACATAACAGATCTAAATTTGAATATATTCTTAGATGTGGATACTCGTTTTGTCAGTGATGAGTGCAGGTTGGATAAGGTCAATTAAATTAGCGGGATATAGCCAATCGATTAGGCTATCACTACCAGGACGAGTTTCACTTAATATCCGATACATTAAACACGGAGACGTCTGAATACAAGCACATGAGTCAGCTCTGGATTCTATTATTAACTATTCTCCATACGTTTTAAAGGAGAGGAACTTTTTTTTATCGACGCCCACAATATTTAAAGCTGAAGTTTAGAGTATAATTGTATTCTTTAATAGTTTTGAATAGCTCATTCACATTAAGTTTCTTTCCGTCGCACGCCATTCTTCGGTGTCCTTCACGGTTAATTGATACATCATTTAGTAATATGGTTTAAAACAAATTGAAAAAGAAAACCAATAAATTCCTCCTCCACCACTACCCCCACCCCCGACCCCCCGAAAAAAAGAGAAGAAAAAAAAAGAGAAAAAGAGATCTGCAATAGTTTACAATGACTTTTGTTACGTTTGATACTTTGTAGTTCATTAAATGTATACTAAACTCCATTGGAAACGCACAAGTCAGATGTGCAGTTGTACAAATGACATGAGAAGAAAAACATAATACATTTAACTGATTTGTATAATTAGATGCATTCTGGTAGGCAATGAATAACCCACAAATTGTATTTTATAGCAACCTCAGGCATGCGATAGCAATAACAACTGAAAACTGGGTGGTGTGTTTTCATTGTAGTTCAGCATATTTTCACATATCACTGTTTAGCATGAAGATTGTTTTTGACGAAAAACACGAAAGAACCTCTCTGTCTATTTTGTTTTTACAAGAACACCGAAATAACACCTTTGGTATACCTGCCACAGGGCACTGGTTACGACCAGAAAAGAAAAAAAAAAAAGAAAAAAAAAAAAGAAAAAAAAAAAACAACGAAAAAAGCCCACACACAACAAAATACCCCCCCCCCCCCCAAAAAAAAAAACCCAATGAGTGCGCCGAGGAGGTTCGATCCTACGACCCATACACCTCAGGTGAGTGCTCTACCGACTGAGCTAAATACCGCCCTCACACTAGAAATCAAGGACCGGCCTAGGTGGTGTAGTGGTTAAGCCATCAGACTTAAAACTCGTAGGTAATGGGTTCGGCTCCCGGCACCAGCTACCACCCAGAGCGAGTTTAACGACTCACTAGGTAGGTGTAAGACCACTACACCCTCTTCTCTCTCACTAACCACTAAACCACTAATCGGCTGTCCTGGACAGACAGATCAGATAGTTGAGGTGTGTGTCTAGGACAGCGTGCTTGAACCACAGTTGGGCACGAAAATAACGATAAATGAAATAAAATATACTAGTCACATTATAAAATCCAATCTTCGGGGGGGGGGGGGGGGGGGAGCAGGGCACCAGCCTGAAACAAACATGGTGCACGTTAAAATCCAGTTTTATGTTAACACTTTTCTGATTAGAGAAACATTTCTTTGCAATCTGGTTTAGGATAACCATGTCACCAAAACGTAAACTGTGCATTCTGCATTGTGGCTAAGCCCTGGCATGACTGAGTGATGGCGTATCCATGAGACAAGTAGCAAGTGACTAATCATCCAATGGCTACAAGAGCGTTACGGTACCACTAACAGAGCGAATGAACTATCCCGCTCCAGATGCATTGTTCATGTGGCTTGTGACTAGTATATTTAGAAAGAAAGAAAGAAATGTTTTATTTAACGATGCACTCAACACATTTTATTTACGGTTATATGGCGTCAGACATATGGTTAAGGACCACACAGATTTTGAGAGGAAACCCGCTGTCGCCACTACATGGGCTACTCTTTCCGATTAGCAGCAAGGGATCTTTTATTTGCGCTTCCCACAGGCAGGATAACACAAACCATGGCCTTTGTTGAACCAGTTATGGATCACTGGTCAGTGCAAGTGGTTTACACCTACCCATTGAGCCTTGCGGGGCACTCACTCAGGGTTTGGAGTCGGTATCTGGATTAAAAATCCCATGCCTCGACTGGGATCCGAACCCAGTACCTACCAGCCTGTAGACCGATGGCCTAACCACGACGCCACCGAGGCCGGTCAGTATATTTAGAAGTCAAGTCTAACATATATATATTTGTACAATACTGGGGCGTGGCACCTTTGATAGTATTTACAATAGGTGCGCGATTTTTAAATGGGTCATCTATAGTACTGTGAGGTGCGATGGATCTTAGTATCGGTCGCTTTCCATTTACTTAGGATATCCCCCGACCCAACCAGTGCATCGAGAATGATAGGTACTGCCATGCAGCTGGGAAGGTACATACATATATTCCCACTCTCTCTCTCTCTCTCTCTCTCTCTCTCTCTCTCTCTCTCTCTCTCTCTCTCTCTCTCTCTCTCTCTCTCTAACTCTTTCTGTTACTCTCTCTCTCTCTCTGTCTCTCTGAGAAACTCTCTCTCACTTTGTCTTTCTACCACTCACTCTCTCTGTGTCTATATCTTTCTCCTCTAATTCTTTCTTTCTCCTCTTCTTTCTTCTTCTTCTCTCTCTATCTAACTCTTTCTGACTTTCTCTCTCTTTTTCTCTATGTGTATGTCTCTGTCTGTCTGTCTGTGTCTCTGTCTCTCTCTGTCTCTCTCTCTGTCTCTCTCTCTCTCTCTCTCTCTCTCTCTCTCTCTCTCTCTCTCTCTCTCTCTCTCTCTCTCTCTCTCTCTCTCTCTCTCTTTCTTCCAAGTATTGAAAAAAACATGTTACACACAAAATAGCCGTAGTTTAAAATGTACTGAGGCGCCATGAACAAGATACCCCTTTTCTTCTTTTTCTCTTCGTTGTGTACACGAAGGCAGTAAGGAAATGTTTTATTTAACGACGCAGTCAACACATTTTATTTACGGTTATATGGCGTCAGACATATGGTTAAGGACCACACAGATATTGAGAGAGGAAACCCGCTGTCGCCACTTCATGGGCTACTCTTTTCGATTAGCAGCGAGGGATATTTTATATGCACTATCCCACAGACAGGATAGTACATACCACGGCCTTTGTTAAACCAGTTGTGGAGCACTGGCTGAGACGGGAAATAGCCCAATGGGTCCACCGAAGGGGATTGATCCTAGACCGACCATGCATCAAGCGAACGCTTTACCACTGGGCTACGTCCTGTCCGGGCTATTTTCCGTTCCAACCAGTGGTCCACAACTCGTTCATCAAAGGCCGTAGTATGTGCTGTCCTGTCTGTGGCAAAGTGCATATAAAAGACCCCTTGCTGCTTATCGGAAAGAGTAGCCTATTTTGCAGCAGCGGGTTTCCTCTAAGAAATATGTTAAAGGCGTCGTTAAATAAAACAAACTTTACTTTACGTCCCGCCCCTTTATGTACACGAGTACACGATTTGACTCGTGCTATATGCCAGTTGACGCATTGTACCCCTTTGTACGAAACCCCAAACCACAGCCCGTTACCCTCTATTAAGTTAGTCGTGTAACGGCCTGAGTCAGTGTAACCTATAGAAAGTTGAGAGATGGGGCAATAAAAATGCTATTAACACACGACGTGGTGATTACTATCAGGCGAAGATGTACTGGGTTAATGGAAAGCAAAACACGTTTTGTTGATTCAAAAAGTTAACAAACACGAAAAATACAAACAGAAGAAAAAAATCATCGACAGAAATAACGCTGTTGTAGTAGGGTACTGGGTAAAAAATGTGGAGCCACAAAGAGATAGAGAGAAAGAGAAAGAGAGAGAGAGAAAGAGAGAGAGAGAGAGAGAGAGAGAGAGAGAGAGAGAGAGAGAGAGAGAGAGAGAGAGAGAGGGGGGGAGGGGGGGGGAGGGAGAGAATGAAGAGGGAGGGAGAAAAAGATATAGAGAGAAGATGCATGGTTGGTCTGGGATCGATCCCCGTCGGTGGTACATCTGGGCTATTTCTCGTTCCAGCCAGTGCACCACGACTGGCATATCAAAGACTGTGGTATTTGCTAACCTCTCTGTGGGATGGTACATATAATCGACCCCTCGCTACTAATGGAAAAATGTAGCGGGTTTCCTCTCTAAGACTATATGTCAAATTTATCAAATGTTTGACATCCAATAGCTGATGATAAATAAATCAATATACTCTAGTTGTGTCGTTAAACAAAACAAACTTTGACTAACAGAGGATTATTGTGACAAATGGTCTTGGCTGTGAGTGGAAACCACATTAGAGCACTGGGCTGAGGTGCTTGAGTCGTAGGATCGAACCACCTCGGTGGACACAAGTTTTGATGTGTTCCCGTCCCAACCAGTTTCCCGTCATTGATATATCACATGATGTGGTATGTACTGCCCTCTCTGTGGGAAAGTGCACATAAAAGATTCCTTGCTGCTCGTGGAAAAATGTAGCTGGTGAATTTATGTCAGAATTATTAAATGTTTGTTATCCAATAAATAAATCTGCTCTAGTGGTGTCGTCAAACAAAACAAAGCAAAAACTCTATCGACATACAGAACAACACATACGACATATTTTTTTTTTTTCCTTTGATTTTTTGTTTGTTTAGTGGTTGTTTTTTATTTTGTTTTTATTTTTATTTTCATTTTTATTTTTTTTATTTTTTTATTTTTTTATTTTTTATTTTTTTTACTTTTTTTTTTGGGGGTGGGGGGCGGGGTGTTGTGTTTTTGTTCTTTTGTTATGCCTAATGGGTCTTGCAGGAATAATTTAAAATGCTACATATGATCGAGATAATTTATCTGTCGAAACAGGTATTTTTCACACAAAAAATTACATGTACTTTGGAATACTGTATGCATCATATACTCTTTTTAATAGCTGCACAATAATAACAACAACAGCAACTACAGCAGCAACAAAACAAAACAAAAAAACTGCAACCCCCCCCCCCCCCCACGCCCACCTCCCCCCAACCCCCACCCCCACCCCCAAACACAACAAGATAAAATCTCCAAGAGTTCCCACAACAGCTTTTGGCTGTAATGTCTTTAACGATGCATTTTATTCAGATTCTGGCGGGCAGACATTTCTTTCCCCGGAACCCTAGTTAATTTAGCGATGTGCGGCAAATTGACCAATCGAATACACTTTACTTTCGACAGTCGACCAGATGTTTCAGAAGATAGCCGACTAGCGTTTTGTCACTTTTCACGTTTAAGAAAAGATTGAGAAATTGTGTGTGATTAATTGACTGATCACAGCAGAAAGAGTGTGGACTAGAGCGATAAGGGAATCCATTAATATCGTAAACAGCAACTGGCGATTTACAAGCTGGAAAATTGAAAGTCATTCTGTATTTATTGGTCCGGCGAGTCGCCAATCCTCGCACGCCGGTATCAAGACATAACAGGGAATTTAAGAGAAAGGTTTCCAGAGGTGCCCACTGTAAATACTTTTTAAAGGTACTTGTTCCGAAATTAAAGTGATGTATTAAAAACATTGTCTCTGTTATGGAAATACACACACACACACACACACACACACACACACACACACACACACACACACACACACACACACACACTGTGACGGTACATGCTCTTAATTTTGTTTCGCCTGTGGCGATTTTAATTGTGTTAGAGGGCCGTGTGCAGTTTCATTGCACGTAGCCCAGGTGGGCAACTTGTTACGTAATACTTCGCGTGATCGGGCATTCCAATATGCACTTAGTCCAGCTGTGGAGGCCATGTGGCGAGTAGTTACGTAATACCTCTGCGAGTGCGGTTTCAACGACCGTGATTTTGGCGACCAAGGCGTCAGTAAGTCTGACGATCAAAGAAATTATACCGACTCTGGGAGAGGTGGAATATCAGATGATAGGGGGAGGTACCGCCTTGTACCCCCAGGCGAATTTCTGATTTTATAATAAATAGCTAGTTTTTTTTAGAGTTATGACGAGAACGAACTAGGAAGGCTCCAGGGGATCACGGACGTCGTCCACTGAACGACCTATATTAGTTCAGACGGGACTTTGGTAATTATATATTTTCTGCTCTGTGTATAACCTTGATGTGATTGATGTGACTTTAAATATTTTAATACTGTATTATACCAATATTCTTTAGACAGTGTCTTCGGTCATCTGACGAAGTAAATCGTAGTCTTACTGTTCTATATTTTATACGAGTATTTGGTAATATAAAGCTTAGCCAGTCATCCTAGAAGACCTAGGTAAACTGTAGGTTATTGTCTTTATTGTGATAGGTACCAGTATTAATTCTGTGTTACAAGGTTACTGAATGAGTAGTTAGGGTTAATTAAAAATTAACCCGTTAGGAATAGAGTGGTAATTCCTTTATTAATTAACTTCTCCTAGAAGCGTTTCTCAATTATCACACGTGTGGGTGTTGTGTCACGGTGAAGTGATTCGCATATTGTGTAACTAGACACCTAGAGATTAACTAATTAAGTGATCAGTTCTGGGTTGTTATTATTGTTGTTATTAATTAACTACTACGGCTGTACATTTGTCAGCGTAGGTTAATACAGATTCCAAAGTGTATTGTGTTTTGTTGTGTTTCTAGTGAGCTAAACGTTCTATAATAATATATACTTTATATAAGATCGTATCTCTGATCATACCTAGACGAGCCATACTAGGGTTTAACCGCCTGTTACAGAGAGATCTAATAGATATACAGTTAGGAGAGATATTTTGATAATCGTGTTTTATTCAGTTACGGGTATTATAGAATCCCCGTGACACACACACACACACACACACACACACACACACACACACACACACACACGGACACACAAACACACAAACACACACCACACACCATACACCACACACACACCCTGTAGATAAAGGTACTTGTTCCGAAATAAACTGATGTATATAAATTGTGTCTGTTATGGAAATATGGATTGATATTAAATTTAATTTAATACAACTGTTGTGAAATAATAGCCCAGCAGAAATCATAACGTTGATGCGATTAAGACCGAAAAAAAGAAGAGTTGTTTTGTTGAACGACACCACTGGAGCACATTGATTAAATAATCATCGGCTATTGGATGTCAAACATTTGGTAATTCTGACTCGTAATCATCAGAGAAAACCCGCTACATTTTTTTTCTGATGTAGCAAGGGTTCTTTTATATGCACTTTCCCACAGACAGGAAAACACATACCATGGCCTTTGTCCAGTTGTGGTGCACTGGTTGGAACGAGAAAAACTCCAATCAGCTGAATTTGATTTTTAAACCACCGCACGCACACAAAGAAACCAACACCATCAAATATCCCCCAAAACAACAACCACCCCTACCGACCCCCCCCCCCCAAAAGCAACACAAACCACACAAACACAAACACCCCACAACAAACAAGCCCCCCCCCCCCCAAAAAAAAAAAAAAAAAAAAAAAAATACTACTACTGCACCCACATTAGATGCGCAGAAGTCAAAACTTTAAGCAAAAAAACCCCGTTAGAACTATAACACTGGCCTGTGTGGTGTAGTGGTTAAGCCATAGGACTTAAGGCTGGTAGGTAATGGGCTCGCATTCCGGTATCGGCTCCCACCCAAAGCGAGTTTAACGACTCACTGGGTAGGTGTAAGGCCACTACAGCTCTTACTAACCACTAACCCACTGTCCTGGACATACAGCCCAGATAGCTGAGATGTGTGTCCAGGACGGCGTGCTTGAACCTTAATTGGATATAAGCACGAAATGAATGAAAGAAGAACCATAACGTTTTAAGTTGACTTTTGACAAGACACAACGTTCTATGCTGCATCTTCTAAACGGAACATGGCGCCTTTAATATACGGTAGCGAGGTTTGTTTTTCTTTTTCTTTTCCCTTTCCTTTTGTTCATTAAGATGGCTTGATTAGAAACTGATGGTAAGTTTTGACAATAAAAGAAAGATCAAAAACTGTTTTATTGACTTTTCATCATGTTTGACTTTTATACTTCTGGTTATGAGATTGACACTGGCCATTTGTTAATGGAACGGGAGACCATCCAGGATGTGATGATGTTGGCAGGTCTGAGGGGAGGATATTGGACTCGCAGGGGGACCAATGTTGAGGAAAAGTAATGGGAAGTAACAAGACAGTATTAATTTAAAGGGAGAGGGCGTTAAACAAAATTTTGTGGCATGTGGAGCACAGAATTAAAATTTGATACTGATGATGTCTTGTTAGTTACAACGGACGCACAGAAGGTTGGGTGTTTCAAATGTGGTTTGTGTGGATATTTAAGGGTAGGATGGTGCGATTATATGGGATACGTAATATACATAACATATAAACACCAAATATAGTCTGTGTTCGGGACTGAATGCAAGAAAACAATGTTATAGTCTGGATCCTTTTCTTTTCTATGTATGATTCTGTATACTTAATGTACGTTTTTTTTTTGCCAATTACTTTTAAAGTAAAGTAAAGTTTGTTTTATTTAACGACGCCACTAGAGCACATTGATTTTTTATCTTATCATCGGCTATTGGACGTCAAACATATGGTCATTCTGACACTGTTTTTTTTTTAGAGGAAACCCGGTGTAGCCACATAGGCTACTCTTTTACGACAGGCAGCAAGGGATCTTTTATTTGCACTTCCTACAAGCAGGATAGCACAAACCATGGCCTTTGTTGAACCAGTTATGGATCACTGGTCGGTGCAAGTGGTTTACACCTACCCATTGAGCCTTACGGAGCACTCACTCGGGGTTTGGAGTCGGTATCTGGATTAAAAATCCCATGCCTCGACTAGGATCCGATCCCAGTACCTACCAACCTGTAGATCGATGGCCTAACCATGACGCCACCGAGGCCGGTATCCAATTACTTTTAAATACATATAGCTTTTTTACCCCAAGCTTTGTTATTGCAAGTTGTTTTTGTCTACATATGTGGGCCATTTTTCTTGTATCAATCTAATTAAAATTAGCTCCACTATTACATGTGGATCTAACAGCAGCCAGTTGGAGCTCACATCCACCAATCAAAACCTTACTTGCAGAATCATGCCAGTGATTTGAAAATAATTTGAAAGCATTCCGAATTATCCTGAGGGTATACGACATGTTTCATGTGAATTACGAATGCCTTATTTAGACCAGTAGAACTAATTTTAATCAGATTGCTAACAACACTGCGTAATCTCCAATGTCCAAATACCATTTCGTCTGTAAATAATAATTTAAATACTGACCAATCACACTTCGCCTTTTATAACGTTATTTGGGAGCATACAAATTCTAAAAATATCGGGCGAGTCTATTTTAGTGACCGCAGTACAGCGAACCATACCAATACGTACGGGATGGGTTATCAGTCTTCAATTTTACATTACAAATTATTTATTTATTAAAAAAAAAAAAAAAAAAAAAAATCAGTCTTCAGTTTTACATTATAAATTATTTATTTTATAAAAAAACCCCCATGTTTTAAGGCATTCATAATTCACACGAAACATGTCGTATACCCTCAGGATAATTCGGAATGTTTTCAAATTATTTTTAAATCACTGGCATGATTCTGCAAGTAAGGTTTTGATTGGTAGACATGAGCTCCAACTGGCTGCTGTTAGATCCACATGTAATAGTGGAGCTAATTTTAATTAGATTGTTCTTGTATGTGTTTTCTTTTTTTGTGTTATTTTTTGTTTAATTGTTGCTTGTTTGTTTTTTGTTATTTTGTTATTTTTATTGGAACACGTCATTTGACTCATTTATAATCATAGAATAAAGTTTTGCATGCGTCTGATTTTCATGTTGAGCACACACATTGCGCCAGCGCCACGCCAAAAACACCCCCAGCACACATAAA
This sequence comes from Gigantopelta aegis, assembly GCF_016097555.1. Classification (NCBI taxonomy): domain Eukaryota; kingdom Metazoa; phylum Mollusca; class Gastropoda; order Neomphalida; family Peltospiridae; genus Gigantopelta; species Gigantopelta aegis. The sequence continues at coordinate 22,111,973 of NC_054702.1, forward strand.
AAAGAGCCCTAATCTTAACATCGACAAATTAACCAAATAGGTGTCCAGCATATGGTTATTTCGATACATGGTACAGAGAAGAAACCCGCATCCCTCACACAGGCGACTCCTACCGAGAAGCATATTAATCCGGATACGTTTACTAAATTTGTTTTAAATTGAATTTACGTCTAAACCACCACACAAAGGATCACGACACGTCCCTGACGAACGTTACGATGAATAAGATCATTGTGTCAAAACATTCAAACCGGGTATCCTAACCCAGGGGTAAATGTCACCTGAGTAATACCTTAAAGTTTCCGCTAGACTAAATCAATTCACGATGCCGAAAATGTAAATAACATTTTCTAATAAAAGTGATATAAGCGGCGTAGCAACTCACCCAGGTAGTATAATAAAAAGCGTGACACTTTACATTTAATTTACCGGTATCCACGTAACTTTTAAGAAATTTAGACAATGTTTTTGTTTGCAGCTCTCATTTGTGCAGGCAATCACAGGTTCATTTTTTAAAAATTGTAAACTGTACTGACAGTAAAACACATGGAAGCAGTCAGGCTTGATGTTGTAAAAACATCCTTTTGACTCTGCATTGGCACTGCAGAGATACGTTTTTAAAAATATTAAAGGGCCCCCAACCCTGGCATTACCGTATTTCTTTTCTGGGGATAATAAACTTTGAAAAAAAAAGAAGTTAAAGTTTTGTCGTTAGGATTCAACCTCTAGTGTACACAGCATAACGAACAATACACTAAAATATCAATAATTTGTTTCGAATAGATAACAGTATTTTCATGAATTCTTTTTTTATTTACATGTCACATATTAGAACAAATCAGAGCGTTAGATGCTGTTGCTGCGTTACTGTAATCTTGGTGCTACTCGAGTTATGAAACAACAAAATAAACAAACCTTCCCAAAAACCAACAGCTCGAAAACAACACAAAACACCACTGCATATACATATATACAATAACAACAAAAGCAAAAACAAGACTCCACGAAAAACTCACACAAAAGACAACACAAAACCTAACACAAAATCAACCCCTCCTCCAACCGTCCCCCAAAAATCCCAACAACAACAAAAAAACGAAAACCAAAACTCCACAAAAAACCCCAAAAAACCCGAAACAACAAGAAAACCCCCACACAAAACCCACAAAACGAAACAAACAAGCCCTCCAAAAGACATTAACCCCTAAAGAAAAACAACCACGAACCCCCCTCCCCACACAGAAACACACACACACACACACACACACACACACACACACACACACACACACACGCACACCTAAAAGCAAACAAAACAAAAAAGAAAGAAAGAAAGAAAGAAGAAAGAAAGAAAGATCGATAGATAGATAAACAAAAGCCTTTCTTACTAACATTTAGTCTTTTCTGTCACTCAGTGACACCGCTATTGTTTGTTTTGTTTTTTCAATCAGGCCGCGTGTAACGTATCTCCGTTTGCTAAAACAACCCAAGAGATGCCCTATATTCCTATTTCTTGTTTAAATGACTGAAACAATTACACCGTCTCGTGCTAAGATCGGATACCCAGTGTGTTTCTCCGCGGGCAAGTTTGAACTTATTGCTTTAATAATTATTACGAGTGCTGATTTGTTGAATGAAAAATCCCCTGACACTCACAAATAAATTGATATCACTTTACCGTGTGCATTAAACAACGGGCGATTTTTTGTTATTGTTCTAAATCGTCCAAACTGAACACGTTTTATCTTTTCAGTGACAATTATTACCACGTTATGTTTTGATTTATTTTTACACTTTCAGTTTTGCTTGCGACGTGTTCAGGAAACACTAGGCGAATCGATACAAGACTTTCTAATAGAAATACAGGGCAGTGCGTCCAAATGTCGGGTGATGGCAAAATAAATAACCATAACCCGAAGAGAACACACACCCTTTAAATAACTTTCCCCACCCCCGCCTCAAAATTTAAAAAAAAAAAAGGAAAAAAAGAAGAAAGAAAAAAGAAGGAAAAAAAAAGAAAAAGAAAAACCAATAATAAAAACAAACAACGGTTGCAGCCAAACAACATTAAAAAAGACTCGAAAAAAGATAAGATAAACACTAAATACACGCGCACACAAACACAGGTGGTTTACAAACATTATACAGTCAGCTGCAGTAAACGCTTGACAAAAAATATAACTATATATATATATATATATATATATATATATATATATATATATATATATATATATATATATATATATATATATATATATATATATATATACACACACACACACACACACACACACACACACACACCAAACCACACCTTTTTGGCTTTTGTCAACTAGTCCAATGTTAACTTAACATGTTTTGAACAACATCCGAGCGAATGATGTGTTGTTATACAGAGGTATCCTTTTTTGCAGGTTCTACTATGAACTGTATGAAAATGTCAAAGAATCAAACAGTTTATTGTCTTGGTGCTTAATATGGATATAATTCTTAAAATCGTTCCCACCCCATGTCCCCTCCAAAAACAAATCTGTTTCGCGACGTTCGGCAAGGTTAATTGATCTTAAAGGCACTGACTCCAGTTATTTGGCAGCGTATAATATTTTCGGCTATCAGAGGGTTTTTTTTTACCGTTAAATTATTACACATTACTTGCAACTTCTTGCTTAAATTATAAAGTTTAGCCGCCCTAGTATGTTTCAGGTAGTTCTGATATATACATTGTATGTGATCAACTGATATATCAAAGGCCGTGATAAGTGCTGTCTTGTCTGTGGGAAAGTGCATTTAAAAGATCCCTTGATGTTAATGAAAAAAAAATGACAGGCCTATTTTGGTATAATGGGTTAAGCCATCGGACTTAAGGCTGGCAGGTACAGAGTTCGCGTCCCGGTACCGGCTCCCACACAGAGCGAGTTTAACGATTCAATGGGTGGGTATATGGTCACTACACCGACTTCTCTCTAACTACACACTAACTAACCACTAATCAATCCTCTGCATTGGACAGTCCAAATAGCCGAGGTGTGTGCCCAGGACAGCGTGCTTGAACGTTATATAAGCACAAAAATAAGTATAGAATGAGAAGAAGAATTGGAAAATGTGTCAGGTTTCCTCTGAAGACTACGTTAGATTTACCAAATGTTTAATATCCAACAGCTGATGACTGATTAATTAAAATGCTCTAGTGGTGTCGTTAATTTGTGTTTCTCTTCCGGCGCCTACATTATTTGTAATAATCACTATATGCATTTCAGTAGCTTATGACATTGTATATAATCTTTAGAGTTTGTCGGCAATGCTCAATCCCATCCACCGTCGGCGGGCCCATTGGGCTATTTCTAGCTCCAGCCAGTGCACCACGACTAGTCTATCAAAGGCCGTGGTATATGCCATCTTGCCTATGGGATGGTACATATAACAAAAATCCCTTGCTACTAATGGAAAATATGGCAGGTTTCCTTTCTAAGACTATATGTAAAAATTACCAAACGTTTGACATTCAGTAGCCGATGACTAATAAATCACTGTGCTCTAGTGGTGTCATTAAACAAAACAAACTTTAACTTTAAAAGCCATCCCCACTCCCCTTTTCGACGCCTTTATTATTATTCTCTTTTTTTCTTCTTCTTCTTTTTTTTTAACAATAACTATATGTATTTCAGTATTTTATGACATTGTCGCATCAACATACCATTTCAGTAAAAAGATTTCCCTCTCTTTGTTTAGTATTGGTTCCCGTTATTGATGACCGTGCGCTGCATACAAACACCACGCGAATGCTCTATACGCACTGAACACAGAAATTTAAGCTTTGTAGTCGCTCGTGTTTGCTATTTCTCAATGTTATAATTAATGACAACAATAAACCCTGTGTAGGGTGGCTTCGCATTACTTAACACAATACGATATTGTAAACAAATATCACATGTGACAAGCAGTCATGGTGCGCAAATATAGCAATGTTTGCCTAAACTATCTCTATTAATATTCGTTTTGTGTCGGCGGATGATTTAAAGCGGACGCTGGCAGAAGTAACCGCGTTATGACTGATCGATCCTTGCTGTTCAGACATATGACTCCCGGCAATTTTTATAATAAAATAAATTTAATCGTAAAATACGATAAATGTAGGTCACTACATTATTAAACACAGACGCGGAACCAGAATTTGATCAACAGCGGAGAGGAGAGGGGTGGGGGTGGGGGTGGGGGTGTCTAAATGGAAATGTAAATTTTGTTTTTGTATCTATTTTTTTTTTTTTTTTTTTTTGGGGGGGGGGTGGGGGGGGTGTTGGTGGTGGCGGTTGGTTTTGACTATGTTTGAAACGGTTATATTCTAAAATATTAACAAAAGTAAGATTTCCACAAACGCACTTGGGAATATTCCAAATAAGCAATACTGTACGTGTAGAATTAAAACTATATGATACGATATAATATGCTATATTTGCCACTCTATTGTTTTTTTGTAGTTGTTATGTTTGTTTTACTGCAGCTGCACAAAATGGTGATCTGAATGTAAATTTAAAAAAAACAAATCTCGTGGGTGGTTGTACGTGAGTCCCTGATATAAAACCCACACCACCAATGCACGCATAAAACAGGTTATATTATTGGCGTTTATTAAATAGAATAACCTATTTAGCAGTTGCATATTGTTATTAATAAGCAGCAACAATACTCGAAAGAAAAAAAGAGAGAGAAAAAAGAAGAGTTAGCTTGAGCTCTCGCCTTTTTAAATGAGAGCCCCAGAAAAAAAGCTGTTCACTTATTTAAAATACGATTGGGTCACTGTTCCCAAAGAGGATATACGCTGTCCCCATTTCAAGAGGGTCAGCGGTTAATTGTGTCCCCTGTGAAGCGGCAGTGTTGTTTAGAAACCCGTGTTAAATATTAATAACGATAATCGGCGGTTAGCTTCCCTCTGGCTCTTCGGAGATGGCCATTTGGACGGACAGTTCGGTCCGATACACGTGCGAGTTAAGCTTTAACACACGGAGCGGAGCGAGCGGGCTGGGAGCGTGAAGGAAGAGGGATTCGATAAAGTGAACACCGCTTGGAAGGGAGGGTTTTAAACACTTCCTGAAAAAGTTACACACTCAGGTGTGCGCATGAAGTAGCGTGGGTTTCACAGTCATCATGACAGCATGGATATGCGGATTTTTAAACTTCTTCTTTTAGGATTAATTTGCAGTTATCAATTTCCGATTGCATCTCAAGGTAAGTGTGGATTAACTTATTAGTACACGTATAAATATTTGAATAAAATGTTGTGGTTTTTGTAAATTTTGTGATAAATATTGGCGCAGGAAATTTTATATTAAGGGTTTTTTTTTAAAAGAACATATGAATGGTGATTCATTAATTATTATCGAAATAAGCTTGATACATTTTAAAATAAAAAAACTAGCAATAAAAATTAATGTTTAAGTTATAGAAATAAAAAAATATTTCAATAGTTGGCCCATTGCGTACTTAAATCGTCGAATTATGATTTTAAAAATGTATTTTACTTGCAAAAAATTATCTGTTACAACTGATTTATCTTAATTGTTTACTGAACATTTTATAATTTATTACTAATATTTATTTGTTTAAAAAATAATTTAGTAATTTTTGATGAAAAGTATTTAGTATATTTTGCACTAGTGCAAGGCGTACATTAAGTCAATACTTTTCTTACCACACTTTCAACGTCCGTTCGGACATACCTTTTGATATCATGTATTTTTTTGTACGAAAATATAATTTGATATATTTTTTTCATAGTACTTAGGATCATAGTATAATTAATATCGATTGTATTGACATATCGTAAATAAAACATTGTTTATTCATGATATTGACCCAAATTCGTATATATGGACTATTTTGTTAAGCCTTGTACTGTTTATAAATTATACAGCATGGATTAACAACATTGTTGATAGCAGCTGTATTAATTTAAGTTATTTTAAAGATTTATTTTCAAGGCCTGACTCGACATTAGATTTTAGATAATCTAGATTTATCTATTTACTTGGTAGATATTAACTACAATTTTAATAGCAATGCATACATACATGGTTATGTTGTTTGGCGTTGAAGTGTCTTTTCTGTATGCGATTTGTGCGGAATAGACATTTAATAAAATTAAATGTATTTGTACCTCTTTAATTACATTAGTGATTTATAACATTGGTCACCTTGGTTTGGTGTTTTAGAAACAG